>NW_024467866.1:0-289129 GCF_001890705.1 Aspergillus sydowii CBS 593.65
TGGCTGACGGTATCCTCTATGCTTTCAACCACGTTGGACAGCTAACTGGTATGTACCGTTACAAATACAAGTTAATGCACCAGATCCGATCTTGCAAAGATTTGAAGCATCTCATCTACTACCGTTTCAACTCTGGGCCTGTCGGAAAGGGTCCCGGTTGCGGTTTCTGGGCCCCAGCTTGGCGTGTCTGGCTTTTCTTCATGCGTGGTATCATTCCTCTCCTTGAAAGATGGCTCGGAAACTTGCTCTCGCGTCAGTTCGAGGGCCGTCACAGTAAGGGAGTGGCCAAGACAGTCACCAAGCAGCGTGTGGAGTCTCATTTCGATCTTGAACTCCGTGCGTCTGTTATGGCTGATTTGATGGATATGATGCCAGAAGGTATCAAACAGAATAAGGTCAATACCGTTCTGCAACATCTTTCAGAAGCATGGAGATGCTGGAAGAGTAACATCCCTTGGAAGGTCCCTGGCCTTCCTGCACCCATCGAGAACATCATTTTGCGATATGTCAAGAGCAAGGCAGATTGGTGGATTTCGGTAGCGCACTACAACCGTGAGAGAATTAGACGTGGCGCGACGGTAGACAAGACTGTCGCTAAGAAGAACTTGGGTCGACTGACTCGTCTATGGCTCAAAGCCGAGCAAGAGCGGCAACACAACTACCTCAAGGACGGCCCTTACGTGTCATCCGAGGAGGCTGTGGCTATTTACACTACAATGGTGCACTGGCTGGAGTCCAGAAAATTCTCGCCAATCCCCTTTCCCAGTGTTTCATACAAGCACGACACGAAGATTTTGATTCTTGCTTTGGAGCGTCTGCGTGAGTCCTACTCTGTCAAGGGACGGTTGAACCAGAGTCAGCGTGAGGAATTGGCCCTTATCGAACAGGCATACGATTCTCCGGGAACGACACTGGCAAGGATTAAGCGTTTCCTCCTTACACAGCGTGCGTTCAAGGAAGTTGGGATTGACATGAACGACAACTACAACAACATCAACCCAGTTTATGATGTCGAGCCCATCGAGAAGATTACAGATGCTTATTTGGACCAGTATCTCTGGTACCAGGCTGAACAGCGCCACCTGTTCCCCGCTTGGATCAAGCCGTCTGATTCTGAAGTCCCTCCTCTGCTGACCTACAAGTGGACTCAAGGAATTAACAATCTGTCTAATGTTTGGGAAACTGCTGATGGTGAGACGAACGTGATGATCGAGACAGAACTGTCCAAGGTCTACGAGAAGATTGATCTGACGCTACTGAACCGACTTCTTCGTCTGGTCATGGACCACAACTTGGCTGACTACATCACCTCTAAGAACAACGTCCAGCTGAGCTACAAGGACATGAACCACACCAACAGCTATGGTCTGATTCGTGGTCTCCAGTTCTCCGGTTTCGTTTTCCAGTTCTACGGGTTGATGATTGATTTGCTGCTTCTTGGCCTGCAAAGAGCCAGTGAAATGGCCGGGCCTCCTCAAAGCCCCAACGACTTCTTACAGTTCAGGGACCGTGCAACCGAGACACGACACCCAATCCGATTGTATACCCGCTACGTCGACAAAATTTGGGTCTTCTTCCGATTCAACGCAGACGAATCGCGCGATCTGATTCAACGATTCTTGACGGAAAACCCGGATCCGAACTTTGAGAACGTTATTGGCTACAAGAACAAGAAGTGCTGGCCCCGAGACTGCCGTATGCGCTTGATGCGTCACGATGTCAACCTGGGTCGTGCCGTCTTCTGGGATCTTAAGAACCGCCTCCCTCGATCCATCACCACGATTGAGTGGGATGATACATTCTCCAGCGTCTACAGCAAGGATAACCCCAACCTTCTGTTCTCGATGTCCGGTTTTGAGGTTCGGATCCTTCCCAAGTCTCGCAACCTCAACGAGGAGTTCTCGGTGAAGGACAGCGTTTGGTCGTTGGTGGACAACTCGACGAAAGAACGCACAGCACACGCCTTCCTCCAGGTCACCGAGGAGGATATTCAAAAGTTCAACAACCGGATTCGACAGATTCTCATGTCCTCCGGTTCGACGACCTTCACCAAGATCGCAAACAAGTGGAACACTGCCCTGATTGCGCTCTTCACCTACTACCGTGAAGCTGCGGTGTCTACAGTGAATCTCCTAGACACAATCGTCAAGTGCGAGACCAAGATCCAAACTCGTGTTAAGATCGGTCTGAACTCCAAGATGCCGTCCCGTTTCCCTCCGGCCGTCTTTTACACACCCAAGGAACTTGGAGGTCTTGGTATGATTTCGGGCTCTCATATTCTCATCCCAGCCAGCGACAAGCGGTGGTCGAAGCAGACCGATACCGGCATTACTCACTTCCGTGCCGGGATGTCACATGACGAGGAAACTTTAATTCCGAATATCTTCAGGTACATCATACCCTGGGAAGCGGAATTTATCGACTCACAACGGGTATGGATGGAGTACTCTCAAAAGCGTATGGAAGCTCAGCAGCAAAACCGTCGCTTAACCCTGGAGGATCTCGAAGACAGCTGGGACCGCGGTCTGCCCCGTATCAACACACTGTTCCAGAAGGATCGCAGCACCCTCAGCTTCGACAAGGGATTCCGTCTTCGTGCTGAATTCAAGCAGTATCAGCTCATGAAGAGTAATCCTTTCTGGTGGACTAGTCAAAGGCATGATGGAAAACTTTGGAATTTGAACGCTTATCGTACCGACGTAATACAGGCTCTGGGTGGTGTTGAGACCATTTTAGAGCACACTCTGTTCAAGGCAACGGCCTTTCCATCATGGGAGGGTCTCTTTTGGGAAAGAGCGAGCGGTTTTGAAGAGTTTGTACTCCTTTTCCCCTTCTATTTTCATTTTCCCGGTCTTTTTGCACCCTCATGGTTCAATTTGGGCCATGGTCCTCCCATATACCTAACCCTTTCTCTCCCGCCCCCCAACCAAGAACGCTAACCCTAATTACACCTTATTGTTTCGAACATGGTTTGACAACTTTCTTATATTTTTTCTGGATTTTTTCTGGATCTTTTTTTTGCGTTTCCCGGGTGCAGATTTGACCATGGTTCCCCCCAGACACACATCCCGTCCCACCTCTAACCCCAACCATAGCCACGCATTATTTACCTCGACCATGGTCCAACTAACCGTTTTTATAGGTCAATGAAATTTAAGAAGCTCACGAACGCCCAGCGGTCTGGTTTGAATCAGATTCCGAACCGTCGGTTCACCCTTTGGTGGTCCCCAACCATCAACCGTGCCAATGTCTACGTCGGTTTCCAGGTGCAACTGGATCTCACTGGTATTTTCTTGCACGGAAAGATTCCTACGTTGAAGATCTCTCTGATCCAGATCTTCCGTGCTCACTTGTGGCAGAAGATTCACGAGTCTGTGGTCATGGATTTGTGTCAGGTCTTTGATCAGGAACTTGAGCAACTCGGCATCGAAGCGGTCCAAAAGGAGACTATTCACCCTCGTAAATCGTATAAAATGAACAGTTCGTGTGCGGATATTTTGCTGTTCGCCACTAACAAGTGGAACGTCACCCGCCCATCTATTCTCTTTGATACGAAGGATGTATACGAGCCGACGACGACAAACAAATTCTGGCTCGATGTGCAACTACGATACGGTGATTATGACTCTCACGACATCGAGCGTTACGTTCGTGCTAAGTATCTGGACTACACCACCGACAGCATGAGTATCTATCCATCTGCGACAGGTTTGATGATTGCAGTTGATCTTGCGTACAATCTGTACTCCGCGTACGGACAGTACTTCCCTGGTCTGAAGACTCTTGTTCAGCAGGCGATGGCGAAAATCATGAAGGCCAATCCCGCCCTCTATGTGTTGAGGGAACGTATTCGGAAGGGCCTTCAACTCTACGCTTCTGAAAGCAATCAGGAGTTCCTCAACTCGCAAAACTATTCCGAGCTCTTCAGTCCGCAGATCCAGCTGTTTATCGACGATACCAACGTCTACCGTGTTACCATCCACAAAACCTTCGAAGGTAACCTTACTACCAAGCCTATCAACGGTGCCATCTTCATTTTCAATCCTAGAACCGGACAACTGTTCTTGAAAATTATCCACACCAGTGTCTGGGCAGGACAGAAGCGTCTCGGTCAGCTTGCCAAGTGGAAGACAGCGGAAGAAGTTGCCGCGCTTATCCGTTCCCTGCCTGTCGAAGAACAACCCAAGCAGCTCATTGTTACCCGTAAGGGTCTGCTCGACCCTCTCGAAGTCCACCTCCTTGATTTCCCTAATATTTCTATCCGTGCTTCCGAACTTCAGCTACCTTTCCAGGCTGCTATGAAGGTTGAGAAACTCGCAGATATGATCTTGCGCGCAACAGAGCCTCAGATGGTTCTTTTCAACCTCTATGATGAATGGCTTAAGACAATCTCGCCCTACACTGCCTTCTCGAGACTGATTTTGATTTTGCGTGCCCTTCACGTTAACATCGACAAGGCGAAGATTATTTTGCGACCCGATAAGAGTGTCATTACCCTAGAGCATCACATCTGGCCGTCACTTTCTGATGAGGACTGGATGAAGGTTGAAGTACAACTGCGTGACTTGATTCTGAACGACTACGGCAAGAAGAATAACGTCAATGTTCAGAGTTTGACAAGCAGTGAAGTCCGAGATATCATTCTTGGTATGGAAATTAGCGCGCCATCGTTGCAGCGACAACAAGCTGCGGAGATTGAGAAGCAGCAGGAAGAGGCGAAGCAGCTTACAGCTGTTACCACGAAGACTCAGAACGTCCGTGGTGAAGACATTATTGTTACTACAACGTCACAGTATGAACAACAGTCGTTCGCTTCGAAGACCGAGTGGCGTACCCGTGCGATCGCGACGTCCAACCTCCGCACTAGGGCCAACAATATCTACGTTTCTTCAGATGATATCCGCGAGGAGGGTTACACGTACATCATGCCCAAGAACATTCTCAAGCGATTCATCATGATTGCGGATCTTCGGGTGCAGGTAGCCGGATACCTCTACGGTAGCTCGCCACCGGATAACGACCAGGTGAAGGAAGTTCGAACAATCGTCATGATCCCACAGGTCGGTAACACTCGCGAAGTTCAACTGCCGCAGCAATTGCCGCAGCATGATTATCTCAACGGCTTGGAGCCCCTCGGTGTCATCCACACTATCTCCGGTAATGAGCCGCCTTACATGACGGCGCAGGACGTAACTCAACATTCCCGCCTCATGAATGCTCATTCGTCTTGGGACAAGAAGACGGTAACGATGACTGTCTCGTTCACACCGGGTTCGGTTTCCCTTGCAGCATGGGGGCTCACCCCACAGGGTTACAAGTGGGGAGCGGAAAATCGCGATACCACATCCGACCAGCCTCAGGGATTCTCGACCAACATGGGCGAGAAGTGCCAGCTGTTGCTCAGTGACAAAATTCGTGGATACTTCCTCGTGCCCGAAGACAACTTATGGAATTACAGCTTCATGGGAAGCTCGTACGGAAGCGTCGAGAAACGCCCCGTGTATGTCAAAATTGATACGCCTCTCAGATTCTATGACGATCAGCATCGCCCTCTGCACTTCCAGAATTTCGCCGAACTGGAGGACATTTGGGTTGATCGATCTGATAACTTTGCTTAAGTTACGCGAGGGCTGGCGGGCGTTGATCGTTTTTATTATTGTCCTTTGCGTTCACCATAAGGTTTTTTACTCTCCGTCTTTCCTGCAATAATACATTTGTGATAAGCCCTTTCGTGCATGTTGTTTCATTATGACGATCTTGATCTATATTACGGACGTGCGAAGAAAAAGGCCGCGGAATTGAAATCGGCCAGGTTGTATGTGTACATTACATAGCTAGTTTTATAAGTCATGATTTATTTCTGGCCAAGTTTCATGCAAAGCCCCAGCGATCCCAGTGGGAATGTGGAATAATTAGATACGGATAGTAGATTCAGATGGGGGGAGCCCACAGTGGGTTTCTTCTTTCGGCGTTCCCAGCCAACTTGGAACTCTTTCCACAACATCCTTCATTTTCAATCTGCATCGAACCTTCTCTGACTCTCGTTGCATCGCTTCGTTAGCAGCAAGTTCTGGCCGCGTCCAAGGATCTTTTTATGAGCAGAACTAGGCTCAATCCTTGACAATTCGGTCAACTTCATGAGTTCATTTCCAGCATTCGCCCAGCCAACGAAATGCGTGGGGGTTGCGATTATCCCGTTTCACCATTGCCTCATAATCACTGCTCAAGCCCAGGGTATAAACTTAATCTCTGTCGGAAAATGGAAAAAGATCGGGGGAGAAAAAGAAAGAAGGCGGGCGATCGAGCAAAATGAACGGACGGTTGCTGATGACTGCTGCAGCTGCAAGATACCGGGGTTGATCCGCTACTAGGCGCTGAAGGAGCCTCGTTCCTCACTCGGTGAACATGAAAACAACTCGTCGCCGTCGGAGCCACGCTGGCTACAAGCTGACAGAGAGCCACGAATGAATAGGATAATTGCTGCTCACTCTGCCGGATGGGTGCGCTTTTTCCACCGTATTTCGGTGACGGACGACCGGCCTCGTTCCTTGCTGGGTTGTTAGAAGTCGACATGGTGATACACTTTGGGTTACGGTGCTCCGTCCTGGACCAAACTAGGCATGAAAGAAGGATAGGGTGGTGCTCGAGCTCGGAGCAACCCATCCCATCTTTCGCTGCGCCCGCCACCCACACGCGCTCGGACACGAGACTTCGGTTTGCTCCGTCTGACCGTTGCTGCGGGCCTCGTCGAAGGGGGAAGTCAAACCTACGGATCAGGCGAGCGTGTTTGTTCCTTCCAAGAAACCGGAAGTTGGAACAATGGGGACAAGATTGACACTAGGCTCTTGCGCTGAAATATCACGACGGAATTTTCCTCAAGTAGATGATGCTGGTAAGGAGACTCATTGTTTCACTGTCGCCAATTGTCAGGGGAAGTCGTAATTGCCGGGAAACTTACTCCGGGGTTAGGAAGAGGGAAGGAAAGAGACGGGGGCTGTTGCATTGCTGCTGTTAGAGGTCTCACGCTACTCCTACCCGATGCGCGATATAGTTGAGGGCGCCACATACAACGGTGTTCACTGTTCCTTCATCCCTACAGTGTACGGACCCATCTCGATCGGTCGCGACGCAGGTGCGGTTTATGCGCGACCCTCTTCTGGGTCATTGTTCGAGAGATCCCGCGCCTATTCCGTCTATGTATTTGCTCGAGTCAAGACTCAAGGGAAGATGGGGGAGGCTGGAGCCACTCACTGGCAAAAGGATGACACAACCCCCTCCAACCGGCGCCCTAGTCTCGCATAGTCCTCATCACCCACCTCCCCTCGTGGGTGTCTCGCCGACAGTTGCTTCCGATTAGCCACTCCTGGCGTCTCTGGCCGGTGGAGTTGCTGCGACGACGTACGACAGGTCCATGTCCTGACAGGGGTGAGATTCCTTAGCTGGTTAAAGCACGCCCAGCCGCAGGTTTGATTCCCTGGCTCCGAAACCCACCAGCCTCTTTCCACATTCGTATCCAATAAGCTCACTTTCTATGCTGCCAGACGTGCGAATGAATTGGGCTTGGATCTCCCCCCGCCTCATGTTGATCACGAATGGCGTCCAAAGAAATCTAGCCAAGGACGATTACCAGTGAGACTCTCCTCTGTCGTGCTGAGCGTTTCATGCCACACTCTCTCTGCCTTCGGAGTTCCCTTTTCCCTTACCCTTTTCGATATTTTTTTCTTTTCTCCGACCATTATTTTTTTGATTTCCTTCTGCGACTGCCATGCCTTGGCGTTGGACCAGAACGGCCCGTTGGAGGGGTGCGAAATGATAGTGAGGAATCCCATCAAATCGCCTCGCAAGCAGTATCCCAAGAGCAAGACCGTTGTGTTCTGAGACTGAATCCATCCTGGCCCTCTTTGCAAGCTAAGCTTGACCAGAGTGCAGATCCACCAAATGGGCGATTTCCCTTTCTTTATCCACCTTCTTCTCTCTGGCAATTGTATCACTTGCTGCGTACGCTTTGTCCGTTACTCTGTACCTACCCTGAATACTTTGTCTCTTTCCAGAATCATTCCTTTCCAGATTTTGGCTGCTGTCAACCGCAGTCCAGAAGTTAACGGGCTGCATAAGGACTTTATCTCCATGCACCACGGCATATCCTGACCCTGCTTTCCTTTCCATTTCTTGCCATTCATTCCGAGCCCCCTTTCGTATCTTGTTTGATTCCTAGTCCACTTCTGCAGTCTTTATAGACGCAATTTGGGTTACGGCTAACGAGCCGTTTGGATAATTCAAGCCTCTGGCCTTCCTCGGACCCGAAGAACAAACCCAGCCCTTCCCGCTTAGACCTGGTCTAATCCCGACCTCTGTTTAAGCGTATCCTCCGCTTGGCTGGTGAAGAATAATACGTGCAAAGCGTGTTGGTAACCTAGTATTTTTGGAGCTTACAAAGTCCGTCCGACCCCGGTGAGCACAAGCCAACCCTGGTATTTACATACGCTCTTCGTTTTCTCACATCACTCTCTTCCTCTCCCTCGTCTCTCCCGCCTCCCCACCTCCTTTGGGATTGCTTCATTGCGCGTTTGTGGTTTCCAGTTGAATCCAGCCTCTCGTTTTTCTGCTCTGAAAAATTTTTGCCCTATCTGTTCCACATATCCTCGACGGTCCAATTACGGTATTGCGAAATCTTGTTTTATTCTGACGCGGAGGTAGTGTTGGAAGTACCATCTTGATTCGGCCTAAGGCGAGTCTGGGGGTGCTTGGGTTGTGGTCTGGTACATGGCGACCGCAGCTCCTCATTATTACAACTACCTGACGCCAGAACGAGACGTTGACTAAATATTGGCCTAGCGAGCGCTTTCCCAGGACGACGCGACTATCATTTTGATACTGCTCACTGTTGCTCGACCGAGAGTGTCCCCTTGGCAATTTGCCTATCACGTCTTTCTAGAACCATTCGACAGTCGGCTCGGTAGACTGCCGGGGCTTGTAGGCTCTAGCAGCACCGATGTATGTCCGCGACGCTGGCGGATCCGTACCGAGACTATGCCATTGACTACTCTCAACATGCTAGCTGCAAACCTGAGGAGCATGAAGGCACGCTCGTCTATCACTCCCAGCAGCCGCACATTCAGCACGCGAAACAGGCAGACACTTCGTTCACATCTGGAAACTCGCACGGCGCAGCGTTTGAGCAGCACCATGCGAATGCGACCGTACTTCCAACCGCGACACCACAATCCGCAGTCCCAGATATCTCGCAAGCAGTTGTCCTCAATCAGGCTCAAATGCTACCCCGTCAGCTCCCGGTGCAGTACACCACTGCCAATTTTGACATCGCGTCGTCCGTCCAGCGTGGCAAGAAGAGGCCTCATTCCGAAACCGAGCCAGAGGGCGGTAACACAGACCATGGAATCAGACAGTTACCAGTCCTTCCACCAGATGCGCCCTCCGAAGCAACCCATTCTCCCGAAATGCTCTTCTCTGTGCATGGAGATTCCTCGCAGCACCATCACTCAATGCCGGGCCACGCCTTCGGGCCAACAGACCATATGGGCCTACCGCAACATCACCACCACCACCATCTCCCTCCCCACACCTCGATTCGCGCTGCAGAGCGCCAGGGTATGAATATAGAGACCTCGCCGCTGCCGTCTGGCCCACCAAGTGTCGTGGGTCAACCGGGGATGCCTGACCCGGCGCCTCGACCACGCGGCCCCAAACTCAAGTTTACTCCGGAGGAAGATGCTTTATTGGTTGAATTAAAAGAAAACAAAAACTTGACTTGGAAGCAAATAGCCGACTTTTTCCCTGGCCGAACAAGCGGCACGTTACAGGTCCGCTATTGCACCAAATTGAAGGCGAAGGACGTGGCCTGGAATGATGAAATGGTAAGCGAATATCCTACTTCTTTCTCTCTTGCTGCTATATTTCTTTTTTTTTTTTTTTTTTTTTTTTTTTTTTTTTTTTTTTTTTTTGTTGTTTTTTTAATGGATGGCTGTTCTGATGCTTTGGTAGGTGCAACGACTGCGGCGGGCTATCCAAGAGTACGAAAACGATCGCTGGCGTATAATTGCTGGAAAGGTCGGCAACGGGTTTACGCCTGCTGCTTGTCGGGAAAGGGCAACACAGCTCTGACTAGAGTTGTTATGCGTTATGGATGATGTTATGGAAATTTACGGATTGACACGCATATGGACACGAGGAATTCACATATTCCCGTCCACGACTTTGTTTACCCCGTCTACCCTTTCTTCCCTTCATAATCACTACTTTCTTACCCTCCTTCGTTCTTTTTAGATCATCTTTACTTATTCCGCCCCTTGACCTACTTTTCTTGGCAGGTTGTACAAAGGGCGCACTTGGAGGACACAAGTTCTTTACTAGCAATGGCTCTAGACCGGATGGCTGGCGTGAATTTATTGTATGATATCTGTTAGCCTTGTGGAATCTTAAATGTCATGAGCTGGTACTCTATCAAGCCCTATGATGATCTGACGATAGCTAGTACTAATTGATAGCACGTGAAGACGAATGGTATGATGTATGTATATGAAAGCCCTAAACCCTGATTGGCGTTCCGGATCCAGTAATCTGCCAGACGGGCTTTTCCGGAAAACCGTATCAGCTCCACGGCCAATCATCAGGCGTGTATGACTAAGGCGGTGACCGCAGGTCAGACCACGGGCCGAAGCGGCTTCAAACTCACCTCAACCTCCAAACTCCCTCTCTGCCAGACCTCCACGCCTTGTCCGTTGGCATTGCATCCATTCGCGCAGGACAATGTTCTTCCAACGCACAGCCATCGCTCTTTCGAGGCGCGCCCCTGTCCGGGCCCTCTCTGCCCGCCCATTCTCCTCCTCTATTGTTCGCTGTACGTGATTTCGAACCCCAAATTATTCGACTCCCCATGGGTGGCCGGGATCATGCCATATCTTATTCACGACTCAATTGAACATGGCTGGTGCCCTGTTGTCATCTGGAGGAACAAATATCATCTGGTATACAATAACTAATGCAGATTCTTTTTATTTAGCCAACCAGAACAAGTGGCAGCCCAAGGAGGAGGGCAAGATTCTTCCCTTCGAAGGTTAGTTTCCAGCCGAGTCCGACGTTATATCAACACCAATTGCACATAATCGGCCACATGCGAGTTATATACAACATTGCGAGCAATTGCTGCTGCGATTGAGTTATGAGCTCGTTCCCATCGCCCACCTACCTACCCGTCACCACTTCACGTTGCTCCGGCTTCCAACCCACCAATCTACCGACGTTGACGTGATTGGGGAACCGTGAATGCTAATCGGGATTCGTTTTTCTTATAGAGATCAAGACTGAAGAAGACTTGATTCCCCCTGGTGCCAAGTCCGGTACCGTCCCTACCGATGTCGAGCAGGCTACCGGTCTTGAGCGTCTCGAACTTATCGGAAAGATGCAGGGTATTGACATCTTCGACATGAGGCCTCTTGATGCTTCCAGAAAGGGTACGCGTGGTTTATCTGTTATTTGTGTGGACGGGAAGAAGTGTAAATTGACGTGCGAACGATAGGAACTCTCGACAACCCCATCATCGTCAACGGCGCCGGTGACGAACAATACGCTGGTTGCACTGGTTTCCCTGCCGACTCCCACCAGGTTAACTGGCTCACTGTAAGAACAGATAACTGCTCTGGTAAATATGCGCAAGGCCGGATGCTAATCGGTAATAACAGGTCTCTCGCGAGCGCCCTCTCGAGCGCTGCAACGAGTGCGGTAACGTCGTCAAGCTCAACTACATCGGCCCCCTTGACGACCCTCACTCTCGTGGGTTGACCTAGCATATTAATTATTCCCTGAAACGAATGCAGACTAACATTAATTTCCAGACGACCACGGCCACGATGACCACGGTCACGGTCACCACCCTCCCCACGAGGAGCCCAAGACTTTCGCCGACTACGTCAAGCCCGAATACTGGTACCGGTAAACGGTTTTCGTCGAACTTCAAGTCCGACGAGTCGATCGATAATGGCGTGATAGTTGATTTCCTCGATTTTCCTTTTAACCCCTTCGTCCCAATGTGATATAAGATGCGGTGTGGTGGGTCGGGAATTTAGATGACAAAGTATAAAATATGCCCGTCTGTGCCTATACTAAGTATGTGGTTGTATTACTTATCTTTGTTGGCTGAATTCTTGCATTTGTCTCTTGTAGAATAGTGAAGATGAATAAAGATGTGGTTATTCCTGTTGTTCTTGTAGATTGTTATTTATTTATTTTAATTCGTTTTAGAACAGCTTGAATTCATGTTTTCATGCCCTGATGTGCATCTCTATTAGTTAGCAACACAACCATGAAACAACTCAACTTGGAAAGTTCGGCCATCTACCAAGGTCGAGTAGCCCCTTCCCTTTACGCAGGGAAGGGACTTTTCAAAACAGGAAGTTGCGACCTGTCGTGGTTAATAGGCCTCATCTAAGCCAAGTGCTATCGGTCCTGCCTACTTCTCCTTGAATAGTCCTATCGGGTAACTTTACTAAATACGGCGGAAAACGCGACCATGATGTAGGTACTTTCCATTATAATACATACGAATTAAATATATACCTACCAAGCCGGCAGGAACAACGGCGAGCAAGTAAAACCGAGAAGGTGCACCCAACCAGGAACCTTAAATGATTGAACTTTAACCTTGTCCAAGATCACTCCCAACTCCAAGGAAGGTTCACCCCCGGCCTCAAGGCTGTCTTCTTTTTTTGTCTTCTTCTATGGCCTCTTGTTTAATGGCCCATGTTGCTGGTGAGTTACGATCGCCCAACTGGCCGAAATCTCCCAGCTATAGTCATCACTCCTTTTGTACATGAGGTATCGGCCCTACTATATATTGGGTGGTGCTCAGGGTAGATAGTATCTACCGGCCGAACTGTCTCCGTTCGATATACCGAAGAGGCGGGTAGACCAAGGCAGCCCATGAGAACCCGACGTAGTTTCCCATCTAAACTATTAGCCAATGGAACAATAAACATGTGAAACGTGAGAGGAAAATTTGCTGAAATTTTGAAGAAAGGGTGGGGAAAAGAACATACATCAGCACCATACTCCCCCACCAACCCCGCTAGGGGCCCAATATACCAAACCTGCGCCATACACAGGATAGCACCAGCCCAACCAACTAAGAACGCAATCAGCGCCGCAATGCCAACAGGGTGCTTGGACGGTTCATCCCAGACAGCCCAGTTATAACCATTTCCGGATCCTCCACGGCGAAAGATGAAACGTTCCTCGAGGACAATCGCGAGCCAGATTGCGACGAAGTAGCCCATAAGCGCGAGGAAGTTGGTGAAGATATCTGCGAGGTGGCTGCGGCCCGCGAGAGCGCATACGGTGTATATTACGACACCAAAGGTGTTCCAGATCGCACGGGGCACCTTTTCAGCATACCGGCCTAGAATTTGGAAGTCGACGCCTGCGGAGTAGGTCGGTGCGATGGCGTTGGCGATGAGGCCGAGGGCGACAATCACGGAGCAGAAGTTACCGAAGGTGTGGAGGGGGCTGAAACCTTGGACAATCAGCGCGCCTTGGCCGTTGTCATACGCGGTTGCGTATTCGGGGTGTGCGGTTATGCCGGATGCGAGACCAATGCCGCAGAGGAAGGCGAGGGTGAAGGATGTGAGGAGGCCGAAAAGTGAAAGCAAGAAGAGTTTGGTTCTGGATGTGCGCTCAGGGTAGTAGACAAAAAAATCAGCCGCTAGTGGTGTATAGGTGATCGCAGCGCTGAGGCAGAGAGAAAAGAATGAAAGCCTAAGGACAGGGTGCCATTAGTTGGGGGTAATATTGAAAATAGTGGACCATATACAACGCACCGATTTCCAGCTATGGTACGAGTGTCTCCCATAGATGGTGTAGATAGGTCGAACTTTGAAGCAGACACGCCGAACAGAATGCACACCACGATGACCTGGGGTAAGAACGCGAAACTATATACATTAGCACTCTGTTACTAAGTCTTGATGCATGCACCTACCGCTCATAGTAATGGAAAATTCGAATCCCGAACGTGGCGATAATCCAACTGATGATAGCGATGATCACGATTCCTGTTATCTGATCAGTCACTGTTGAATGTTGAATAGGAGAAGATCCAAATGCTCATACCCACTGCAACTGATAAACTTCCTTTCGGAGACACAGCAGAGAGGATCTGCCCGCAAACCACACAATTGATCAGACAATATCCGATCATCTGAATGAGATTCAGTATCACGACAAGTTTGCTAGGCCACCATCCCATAGTATAACGCCCAAAAGCCTGTAAAGTCCATTAGATCGAGTTCTTTTCATTCTGTTGAACGGGCATAAAACAAACCATAGTTCGAATTCCAGATATAGGGCCCCAGGTAGCCATCCACGAGGACGCCGTGGAGCCAACAAGCGCCCCAAAAACAGCGCATAGCGCAGAGTCCAGAAAGCTAAGACCGTACACAGCCGGGCCTAACATCCCAAGCGTGATATTGTTCGCTGCCAGGTTGACTGACATCCATAACAGAAAGACCTGCAGATACGAGATCCAGGTTAATCTTGGGATGCGCTCATGCTCCTGCACCCGTTCTATCCCCCGAGCCTCGAGACTATACTCGACAAGTTGATTTTCGACTTTCTTTAGATAGTAGGTTAGTCGATGGGGCACGGACGTGCCGTCTGTTCTTCGGGAATTGTCAAACCCCTCCTCATTGCAAGGCTGTTCCTTTCCAAATACGGCATTCGAGCGAATTTCATTCTCTTTTACGGCTGCGCCGTCTACCGCGGGCGATGGCGTGGCGTTTCCCGATGACATGCTATAATGGGTTTGGTTAGCATCCGCGCACGAATGAGATAAGGGGATATTCGCGCGCATGAGTTCTTTCGCTGGAATTATCCAGATCAAGTTCAACCGTATGATCTCAGAACGACTACTGCGGCCACTGACTGGGATGCCGAGTGGCACGCAATTGACGAACACCGGTCATCATGCAGGCAGATTACCTAGATACCTTGATCGAGGGACAACTCCACGCTACTCGGCTTCATCATGGCCATGGCGACTCCGGAGGAGACGGGAGGTAGTAATACACTGGAAGTGAAGAGGAGAGACCTAGAAATGCGAACGACGGCCGTTTAAAGTCAGTACGAATGATCATCGGGCCGCGGAGTTGTGGGGTTTTGGGGGAGAGTGCGGTGTCTTTTACCTCAACAGAGCGAATGGACTGTAAAGTGCACGATGGCTCTGGCACCTATAATGGTATGAAGGACAGACTCGAGGTTGGACTCGAGGTTGACGTTGACGGCGACGGTGGTGGGGAAGAAGAAAAGAAACGGCTCCGAGGGAAATGAAAGATTATCTTGGCCGCTCAACCGGACTTTCTTTTACGCCTCTTTTATCATCTAGACTAGGAACTGCTGGAAACTGGAATTACTTCGCATTCAAGTCTATTTACCTCTTGCCAACGAATTCTCGAGCCACCATCCTAGCATCAAACGTGCGGGCTAATTAAAGCGACCCGATTGCCAATATCTGCAAATATTACGAGAATTCCCAAACCCCAGTATGAAGGTCAAGCAAAGCCAAGTGAAAACAGTGAGGGAAAAAAAGTAAAGTCGAGCGAACGACACCGGGAAATTTTCGCCTAGACGTTGCAAATTGCGATTGAAAAACTGGCTGTGAGAAGCAACGCTACAATTCAACAGAACGGGGGGATCCAAAAGGGCATCGCGATGGTCGTTACGTCGTCATCGTTCAATTTCTAAGTATCCTTGAAATGTTCCTTTGCGTATTGCTCGCACGCCTGGGATGTACAAGTTAGGCGCTGGAACCATACAAGCTATACCCGACACGAGCTTTGGTTGCTCACCTTGGCCGGTTTTCCAACCTTCTGACCGATAAATTTCCATTTGTTCGCCTCATATTCTTTGATGGCGTCTCGGAGGGCTATCGACTATGGTAATGATTATTAGGACGGACCTGTAGATGACTATTTTCGAGAATCATTAACCAACCTCGTCTTCTGCAAACTCCGCATAATGCATGTCCTATATGGACGTCAGCAAGCCAGCCGCCCGTTGTATGGTTGCTCAAACGCACCTTATACCAATGCTTCTTCACACTACCCTCGGTGCGGTTAGGGAAAGTCTGAACCATCATCAGTGAATCGAATTCTACACGTAGAGCACGAAATGCAACAGGCATGTCTGTCACGGACCTTGGCGATCTCACTCCAGCTGCGACCAGCGTCACGCATCGTCTTCAATCTCTGTTCCTCCTCTGCAGTCCACGGGGTGTTGGTTCTTCCCTTTTTCCTTGGGATGGCGTCTGGTGCTGCAGCCACGGGGTCATCTCCAGGCGCGGTGGCCATCGTTGCCGATGAGCCTTGCGGGGGGGAGGAACGACGTTTTCGCGGATTCGACGCGGGAACCTGAGATGGGGGCATAGGAATGCTCTCGTACGAAGTTACGCCTTGAAAGGACTGGATTTGCTGTTGTTTCTGTTGTTGCTGGGGTAGGAGTTGTTGTTGTAAAGTGGGAGAGACAGAGGTTTTGACTCGCTTAGAGGCTGAAGTTGACCTGAAGGGCGAAGGAGAGAAGAGTAACACCGAGTTAGTAAGGGAATTCCCAACATGTAATGAGAAGAAAACTCCAGCCGCAAGCAATTTAGAGGGACACCAAGAGTGAAATCCTTGTGAGGAACGAATGAGAATGGAGAAAGCAAAGAAGAGGATTCGAAGAGTATGTGCGTGCGTATATAGGTTATATATATATAAATATGGCGACATAGTAGTATACAGATGTATATATACCACGGATGTATATACGCCCCATACGGAGTCAAAGAACAAGTGAATAGGCTGTGGGGCTTGGGCATCACTAGACCCTGTGGAGAACGAAGATGGAACTTACATATTGGACGGTGTGCAAGCTTCCCAATCACGTTGCGCCGGCTCATCTGTACATACACATGATTAGGAGATTAGCAAGCCTGCCGCTCAAGAACGGTCCGGGGAGATTGGCCTGTCAAGTCGCTGAAGACGAGCCTTCTGTTACACCAAAAAGTGAAGATGACACGGGCACATCCCACAGCGTGGAAGTAGCGCTGCAAGCTGAAGGGAAAGCGACCAGACAGAGATGCGGGTGTGATGAGGGTGTTACATGCATGTATGTAAATGGCTGGGAGCGGCAGACGTGAGGCCAGACGGAGATTCGAGGAGCGACCCTCGATCAGGAGCGGGGAAAAGAAGGGAGGAATAGTAGAAGGGGTTGGAGGAGGAGGAGTAAGAGGAGGGGCAACACAACAATAAGTATCAACAGGATTTGGCACAGTCACAAGTTGACCGTCCCAGCATCTTAGGACACAAAGGCTGTAACGGTACGCGCTGCAGGAGCAATGAGGGCGCGATGTCGTCGTCTGAGCAGGGTGGAGAAGAAAGGGTTAAGAAAGACTTCTTACTGAACAAGGCTCATGGCTGGGTTAGTGGTTTGCGAGTCTGTCTAGAAAAGAAGGGGAAAATGCAGGAGCAGGATGACTGGATGTACGAGGCAAGTCGCCGATACTCTACAGAAACTCGGACAAGAGACGTCAAAGGGCAGAGAGAGAGGATGCGGCTGGTATAGCAACGGAGCGCGTAGAAGATGAAAGAAAACGGAAGCGAGACCAGCTCAGAGACTTGGGCCTGCCAGTGCCAGGTGCCAGCCCAATCCCACCGTTCCCAGATGACGCTTGCTTTTTCTTCCTCTCCTCAGCGGCATGTTGACTCGTTGCTGCACGCCAACCCAAGACCAAAAGCCAGAAGGCAGCGCAAGAGGAAACAAGACGGAAATTAAAAACGAGCAGTCTCCTGATTGGGCCCTGCGTTATGCCTTTTCTCGCTCTCGATTTTCGTCAGCGGGTGATTTCCACTGTCAGATCTAGACGCTTTTAGAGTTGGAGCAGATGCCATCTGTTCATCGGCTATCAGACGATGGATAAAGTCCCGTCGCGCCGCGCTGCTTATTACGCTCGCTTCTATAATCGGCCTCCACGCTGCTAAGCAAAGCACACCCCTCTTGTGGAGACGGCAGTGAGGGGACTCGGAAGAGCCTGGGCCCTAGTATAGAAGTGCCATCGAGCTGTCCAGCTGCCGTCGCAGAGACTGCCCCAGAACCAGAAAAGAATCGGGTGACTGTCAGACAAACTCACGGACTGGCACGAGCGATGCCAGCAGGAGTCCTTGATCCGGAAGTCGGACTTGGCGGTGTCTCGAGAGGGTGAGAGGCGAGCATATGGAACGGTGGACAATGCTGGCTGTTCCTTGCTTGTCTGTCCCTGTTAGAGACGTCGAAGCGGGGTAGCCGATTGCACTACAAGTATACCGGTCTTGAGTGGCCGAACGGAGGGAAACGGGCAAAACCGCTTCAGCAACAGACAGGCCTTGCAAGTGGCTCAAAGTGCATCTAATATTTTCCCAGAGCAGTCACAGTCTCTGGTTGGGCAAGCTGGCGCTTTTAAGTAGGTGGTCTGGAAGCTCCCAAAGTCAACCCCCTCCGAGATAAAAGGTCCCATCTCCTTGCAAAGTCAATATACTTGTGGGAAACATGAGTCAACTTGCAGGTGCGGGCAGGGCTTTGTTACTCCCAGTGCAGATCGGCCATTTCCGGAAGCCCTCTTGCTCGAGTGCAGGAGATTCGTATTTGGAAGAGAACTAAAGCTGGTTGTGCTGTTCGTGAGTTGTTATCGGAGGGCTGCCGATGATACGTCAGGCCCGGGTGCTTGGGATGCCGAGTCTCTTTGCTTTTGCCGGTTCCTCATCGTGGCCGAGATCGTGAGGTCTTCAGCAACACATCTTACGGTATTTTTGTTGGGATGACAGCTTTATTTGCGCCGGACATGTTCAACCAATGGCCCCCTGGCCCAAGGATTCACGACCATGAACAACTGCCCACCTGCGGCTAGAAAGTCCATCCACGCTGGGCTGTCATGGACTATTCCCTTTTCGGACAGAGGTCCCCACGATCCAGCTGACGTCATCCGATTCACGTGATGCACGCGCGGCCCTGCGAGAGCTTGACAGGAAAGCAGAGTTAGAAGGTGTCTCGAGCACTCGTGTAAGGCTACACCTTGCAGTGTCCTTTCAAGGCCAAATCCCCATCTAATTGTTGTACTAGACGAGTCAGTGCCTCCCGTCGCTGATCTAGATAGCTGAGGTTGAGCTTATCAACGGTTCCGACGTCCCCACCCAAGCTTCGTTCCATTTCGGTTCGTCTTGCGTGCCCGCTGCCCGGGCCCTGTACGCTTTCACCTCTTCTCGTCGTGGATATCCGTCGCATTCTTGAACGCCGCGTCAATATTGCATCTATAGCGTACTCCATACACTTCAACTGTTTAAAACCCTGCGATCGAGTCGCTGGAAGACCCGACTAACGCGCAACAAGAGTCCCTCTCGGTCAGCTGTTCATGGTACAAGCCTGAGGCAAGCTTGTCTGGTCGTTTGAGCAGTCTCTTGACACATCCGGACACACACACACACACACACACACACATAACGATATTGGGCATTGTTAGCGCATCATGTCGTTTACTGTCCCGCGTGTCCTTGCGGACATCACTCACCTTGCGTCGAAATGTGTCCTTATTTGGACCATTCATAGAAACAAGAGCGCTGAAGGTACTTGCGGCATACATGCTACCTCTAACAGCTCGCTAATATAGTGATGAATTGCAGGTGTTTCCCTCTTGACCCAAATGCTATATACTTTGGTCTTCCTTACGCGCTACACTGATTTACTTCGTCATGGCGGTTGGACAGAGCCTTATAACGTCATTTTCAAGTTCTTCTATTTTATATCATCATTCTATACTATATTTTTGATGATGAGGGTGTTTCCCCGAACCCGTGAGACGGAAAGAGCGTGGAAAATGGGCTTGGCCTCTGTCGGAGTTTCCCTCATACTCTCGCCTATTGTGATTCCCATTTTTGGAAAATATCCAGCACTGTGGTTTGAAGAGGTGAGTTTAACCACCGCGACTGTTTTCCGCCAGACGTTAACTGTGTCCCCCAATAATTAGATTCTATGGACGTTCTCTATAATCCTGGAATCTGTTTGTGTTCTTCCGCAATTGTTGCTTCTTCGCCAGACTACCGTCCCCACTGTTATCAATTCATACTATCTTCTGATGCTGGGATCTTACCGAGCATTTTACATAATAAACTGGTTCGTCCGGGGGGTCGGCGGTGACAACAATGTGAGCTGGATCTCGGTCATCTTCGGTGTCATCCAGACGGCTTTTTATATCGACTTTGCCTGGGTTTACTATACTCGTCAACGCGTGAAACTCCGAAATGGTGGGGTTGTGGATTCGGAAGACTACCGGAACAGCTATATTGTGAACAAAGTATTCAACATTAGACGTCGAAGAAGCGAGGATGAGGAAGAGCAGAGACTCCACGGCGAGGACAATGACAGCGGCGAGCACCAGCCAACAAATAACCGTTGGGGTGCGCGGGGAATCTCCGTCTCGGCTGACGATACATTAGAAGGCCAGCGCAACGAGGGCTCGCTGGCGACAGACCATGATGCGGAGGGATTCGCGGAAGATGAACGTCGCTAGCTATTCTACACATAACGGGGAGACTACGCGATCGCTGGCTGTGCCAGTCGACCAGACACGGTCCTCCCCTCACATATGCTGAGCATCCCACATACATGAATTTAAATATAGCAATGCGATTTTGAATTATTTTTCCTGGAGGGTAGGTGGTGAACCCTGGCGACTTGTCGAGTCGGCAGTCAGACAACTTCATGCTTTGTTTCGGGGCCACCAGCCCTGCCGTGGCAGTCCTGGTCGGACCTCCTTGAATAGTTATCGCAAGTGCGCAAGTAAGCGACACGAATAGACAGACCTAAATATAAACTTGGTGAAGTCATAAACCTGGAGTAATTAAGCAATTGCCCGGAGTAGTTATCGAGTTGTGGGCGGTTGTAGTCTTTGTAGACCATTTGTTTTGGCCCCTCTGAGCCATTGCTGCGCCAGGGCATAGCCACGATAGAAGGATGAGAACAATGGGAAAATCAGGAACAAGATAATCACAATATTACACCATTAAGGACGGGTCGCTAGAGTAGATTGAATAAGGGGCCGTTTGAGGCCACTCAGGCCTGAAAAATGCCTGACGAAGAGAAAAAACTGCCTTGTTCATTTTTAGACGACGTCGACAAATGACGGCTTCGGATCGTCCGGCTGGGTGCAGGAAGCTCAGACCGGATTCCTATACTCTAATGTCGTCCGTTATTGTTTCATGAGCTTAGCATCTTGCATTCTTCGGTCCTTGCGCTGCTCAGCGTTGGGCCCGACGATTATTCGACGATTATTATTTTGGATTTTTGGTCGACCCCTCGAGGACCACGTGCATACAGATCACGTGCACCAGATCTCGGTTGAGAGAAGCGACGGGCAGTCACGATCTCTGGCTCTGTCTCTAATCAACCGAGGAGCCCTGCCATCATGTTCTCCGCTTCTGTTCTTGGGGATCGAATAACAAATTCACTGAATACGACGTGCCCCACCGCCATGAACCGGGCTGTTCATGATATTCCAACCTTAGGCGCCGGGCTCGCCGCCAGCTCATGCCCCTCTCTTATCCATTGGAGACCGTTGCTCGAAAATCCTTAGAGGGTCGCATCCTCGAGTCGCCAGCCGCGTAGTCAGCCACTGTTCTTCGATACACGTGGTCGTTGTTGGATATGGATGCATGTCACCGGGAGGAACTGAGGAGGAGCCCAGTTTACTTGCAAAGTCTAAGTCTGCGCCGACCCTTGCTTTTAGTTTTCCCTCCCCCAGGCTACTTGAATACTGACAGCTTGGGCCGGAGTATGTAGAAAGGCCTTACTGGGGTTCGTGAAATGAAAAAAGAAAAATGGAAAATTAAATAAAAATAAGGAAAAAAACAAAAAGATCCATGGCTGAATACGGAGTATGAAGCACTAAATTGGAGTGTTCCACCAAGGCTCTTACGCTCCATCATCTCGCCCCAGGCGGTGGCAGCCACAGCGTCGGCACTGCGACAGCTCTCTCTCATGCGAGTCGCAGACTTGAGAGGTCCACGATGCACTCCGCCAACCACAGGGCCCAGACAAGGCGTTTAATTGCGTTCATTTATGGTTCGATCCTCGACCAGGAAATGCGGCCCTGCCACGCTAAACCGAGTTAATCCTAGGCGGTGCATCCTTACCCACATGGGGTTTACAGCCGCAATAAGAAAAGAAGCACGCCTTGATCGGATCAACCACGGGTCAACGAGCCACGACTGGCTTACTCTCGAGTTTTGGACTCCTTTCGAAGCTTCTTTGAAAACTTTCCGTCTGGTCTTGTGCCCTGGCTACGCGCATTGCCAAGAATCCCAGAGGTACTGCGCTGCAATCCTCATAATGAAACCAAGATTTCCCGCCTTCCACTGCGGTTTTTGGGGGCTACAAGCCTCTAAGGCCACACCCCCCTCCAATTCTCTTTGTTGTAGGATGTCAACTTGTCAAGTGTCAAACGCTGCTGTGATCATCGTCGGTTCGACATTCATCTATTCCACCGCCGTTGGGATTACGCCCCGGATGATCTACGTTCGTACATTCAAAGCCCTTTGTCGTAAAAGCTTCCACGCGCTGCTCCTAGTGGTCGAAATTGAAGCCGGTAACCTCTTTTTTTCGAGCTAGCGCTAACCAGGCGATGCTCATTTGGCTTCACGGCCGGCCGCTAATCCTGTACCTTCGTCGCCTCGCTTCGCAGCTTCGCCATTGACTCCTCTTTCAAGGTTCCCACCCCTGGAGATCCGGAGCCCTGGGACTTCGATCGGTCCAGTCTTGGCCCTTGTCAAGAATGGGCGCAGTGGGCCTTGAAAAATAATATGCAGAGTCTGAGCCCCGAGGATTGGGGGCTAGATTCCTGCTAGTACCTTTCTAGTTCCCATGTCATTGTGAAAGCTGCAAGATGGTCGACTTTTAGAAAAGCCCGGTCCCCCGGGATAGTTGGGCGCTTAAATGCAGACATCATCTTCCATCCTAGGCCTCTTGTTTGGAGAAGGTTCATGTGGCACGGTAATGGTCGGCGGCATTCATCACACATTTCCGTGATCTGTGGGCCTGTTGTTGAAACAAGAGCTTCATGCCTGGCTTTGCCTCGCAAGGCATTCTGGCTTCAGTTGATATCCTCGGCTCGAGTATATGAACGTCCACGGCGCCGCTACTAAGGATCCCCCTCTACCTCTATCTTCCATTACGCTTATGAAGAAGGCTTTCTGTTGAAATCTATATACTTTATTCGATCAACGAATCAGCTCAACACCTCAGCGTCAGGGTGTCGGAAGATTTCATATATTGTACCACTCCTCCCCTCCAACCTCGATTCATTCGTCGAATCTCTACATTTTGCCGCCCTCTATACAGGCCTCCCTGCTGTCTGTTTCATAAAGTGTTTCATTGTCTTGGTCCACCAACGAAGCTTCTCTTCGGCGCTTCCAGCCATACTCTGATTGACTGTTTTCTATGTTTTGTCAGTCTTCGAGCGGGCCCTACAGACCAATGTCGTTTGGACAAGGTGATTGCAACCCGAACGAAGCGATGGATGAATTCTACGGGGGTATCAACGCACATTGGCCGGTGATGGAGCGTGTAAGCATAACCCAAACAGCTATAGAAGCATACCTTGTCCGCGCAAACCTATATTAACAACTCTTGGTTCCATCACGCATAGTCCCCCTACGGACCAGTCACTCATCCATACAATGCATCAACATACCAAAATCCCGCCATCCTCACACCAATCAGTCTCCCAGACAGCTCGTACGCTCACGCCCACACCCGTACCAGCCCAGTCCTCAGCCACCACTCCCAACAACAAGAATACCAATACCCCGTTTCTGACTCCGTCATCCCCCACCATGGCCTGGGCATCACCACCCCCTTCCCCAGCGAACTCACGCGGGACGCGAGCTTCGGCCTGGGGATCGCACCGACAAGCTACACCAGCTTACGAGAAGAAACCATCTCCCCACAACCTTCATTACCACGGCGACGTCAACGTCGAGACTCCAGACAGCCCGCACCGCACAACCCACCAGTCCAGATCCTCCCAAACCCACATGGAGTACAACTCCTAGAACAACAACGGCGACAAAGCTACGGCGACCCGAACACGCAGCGGCCTCGGGCTCCTGGGCGTGGGCGTAGAGACCCGCAGGCTGAAGAGGAAGACGCCTTTGTCGAAGGCCTCCGTGAGCAAAGCCTCTCGTGGCGGACTATTCGGGATATGTTCCGCGAAAGGTACAACAAGGATGCTACGGAGGCGCGCCTGCAGATGCGGCAGGTACGAAGGCGCAAGGAGCGGCTGGCACGCTGGGACGAGCATGATGTGCGTGAGTGTACCGCGGCAAGTTTGATTTAGACTGCTCTGTTTTACTTTTTCTTTCAAGAGCAGAAATATCGGTTGTGTATGGTTCCGCTAACGATGGAGTGTCCTAGGTTCGAGTGCTATTACGCGCTAGACATTATTGGGAGCAGGAGAAGTACAGACTTATTGCACAGAAGGTGAGCACTTATAGGTCTATTAGCTATGGCAAGGCTCCTCCGCTAACAATCCTTATTCTAGATGGCGGAATTAGGAGCTACAACTACATTTACAGCGGAACAATGCGAAGCTCAATTAGATTACATTGATGCACAGGAGCGCGAACGAGAGGAGCGAGAAAGAGAAGAGCAAGACACCGCTCAACAATCACAAACAACAGAGCCTCGACGCAAACGACGGCGAACAGAAACGAAAGAAACTGGAGAGAAAGCATCTGAAAAAAAGACACCCCGAGAAAAAAAGAAAACAAAGGCGAGAACATAAACTTCCATTGAGATCCGCATTGCAATGTGTTGTTTTTTATTCCATAGACTTGTTTGATTATTGACTCAGATTTCCTTTGGGGCGCATTGTTTCTAGCCTTGATCTTGTTGGGAAGATTGCATGGATGCGATGCGTACTTGTTTTGCATAGTTGGGATTGAATTCTGGGCTGCTTCTAGCACATTTTGCCTTGCCTCGCATATTTGACTGATTGACTCACGATATACCCATACCGTCCGCTCGTTACTATAGCACTGACTCGCACAATACACTTACTTGAGAAGACACACTTTTATGATCGACCCTCTAATCAAACCGCTACACAAAGAAACTTGGACCATAAACCAAATTTTGAATTCGGCCCAAGGAACCAAATCCAACCAAGACACCAGTGCAGGCTCCTAACTTCCTGGCAAGCCACGCTAGAAGTCCGAAACCTGCCGGTCCCTGAACGGCGTCCTTGGCAATGCGGCACTCATTTCCGCCCATATCAATCAATGAAACTTTTTGGATATTTCATGAAAAGTATCCGCCTATCCGGACGTCTCGCAAAATGCACTGTGCCACTACTCCGTGCCATTCTCTGGCCCGTGTCTGGGTTTTAATTTCCTCGAAGATCCTGTCGCCTTTACTGTAGAGCCCAAGGGTCTAGACTGGTCTCAACGTTCCAACCCTATGCCTAACTGGTTGCCTACCAATGCCAATGGTGGAATATCAGGGTTCCGCCCGTTGTAAAGTCATGATTGAATGAACAGTGAACGGTTGAACGGTGGACGAACTCCTGGAACTGAGGCTATCCTAGGTATAAACCGTACTCCAATACCCAAACCGATTGGGTCAAGGTTCAGTGGAGACCAAAGGATTGGAGACGCGTGGTACCCCTGTGCCTGGTGCCTGGTGAGGAGTGAGTGAGTAGTGGTGTGCCTTCCTGGTCCTGGTCCTGGTTCTGGTTCTGGCCTGGAGATTGTTCGGATCGTCCGTCGTAGAGTCCGTTAGTCTAGCTCGGGAATTTCGGAAAGCTGAGTTGCGCTGTCGGTGTTGTTACTGGATGTTGAATTAGAACGTTCGGCGATCTTTAGATTGGATTGGAGTCGGCGATTCTCCGAACGAGTCAATGACGGTGCGGACAGCGGGTTGATTTTTGGTCCTGGGATCCTGACTGGATGGCGGAATCCTGCCGCATGGGGGTAATGATGCCTGAGTTGTTTGTTGGATGTTCGATATCACTTAATACATCCTTGTCTTCGCACTCTGTATTGGTTTTGAAGGTTTGTATTTCGCTTCTCAACATAATAATGGGCTTACGTCGTCAGATCTCTAGTTACTGAACGTACATCGACTGCACTTGGAAAGTCGGAATGGATATCGCTCTGCTAATAGGCAGCAATTGAAACATGAATAATGAAATAAAATAATGTTGATCTATCATTCGCTATCCGACTGCAAATCCTCATCGTTGACAGGAAACGTTAAGAGTGCCGCGATGCCCCCCAGCCCATCAAGTCTCTTCCCACTCTCATGCTCAGAACTCAGGACCCGTACATCACCCCCTTCGACATCTCGTACACGATCTACCAGTGCAACCCATCGCTTCCGCTCCGCCACATCCTGGGACCGGAATAGTCTGTTTGAGATGATGAGCACCCCGCCGCCACGGCCCACAGCGCCCTGATCGACAGCATGCTCGACCTCCCGCGGCCCGTAGGTAGCCTTGTTAGTCTCCTTGCGTAGTTGCTCGTTGAAGTCATCCATTAGCTTCGTTTCACGCGCGTGCTTGGTGTCGCTGAGGAGTGTTTTTACTGTAGGCGATTGGAGAACTTCTGTTAGGGAGTGGAGGTAGCCTGAGGCAGAGTGGACAACGACGAGAGATGGGAGGAGACGCTTGAGCGCTGGCGTTGTTGTGTTTGCCACAGATTGAATGTGCTTTTGGAACGCGGCGGCGACGAAGCCGGGGGAGGCGAGGAGGACAGGGCGGACGGGGTCGTTAGCCGTCATTGACGTTGAGCTAGTGTTGAANTCCATGTGGCGGAGGAGAGTGTCGAGGGTTGTTTGGTAGAATTTCGTCATAGTCTGTTGCTAGTTAGCACCAAAGAAAGCCTTTAGATGTGCTTGTTTCTTGGTCGACGAATTAATGTACCTTGTCATGATCACTTCCGCCAGCCCTCTTCCTCGGAACAGACATCTCAATCTTCTGCTTCAGTACCGTCCGGAACTGCCCAATGAAGCAGATGTGTGCTATCCCCTCCTGCATAACAACAGCTATGGCCTCCGCTCTTCGATTCCCGCCCTCGTCAACTGCATCCTTCAACGCCTCGACGGCAACACTATCCCACCCGCTCCCTTCATTATCCGGTCCTGATCCCTTCTCTAGCGTAAACTGCCGATTGAGCTCTAGATCAAGAGTATGATACTGCCCAATCTTCGTATGCGGTGTCTCATTCATAATCTGCCCGCTAACGTGAAGTTGGGAGTTTTGAGGGTCAAAGTCGAGGTTTTTGACTCTGATTTCGAGGGTGAGTCGAACGCGGGAAGAACTCGTTGAACCCGTTGATGCGGCGGTTGTTGTCACGCGGCGGATGGCGGTCGCATACAGGAGATCACCAGGGACTATGAGGTTGTATGCGTGCCACTGGTAGTATCACACTGGTGAGAGGGGTTGCTGGGGCTGTCCTGGCGGGGTGACATACCATGTCTTCGGGCTCTTCGGGGATGAGGGAGACGCTGCCGGCGCCGCCATATTCAATTTTGTTTTTGACGAGGCGCATAGTGGCTATTTCGGTTATATGGTCAGGGTGAGGTATATGAGTAATTGACCAAGTGCTGTTGAATCTGGGGAAGGGAGTTGCCTTCAATCACAACTCCGATAATTCTGATGACGATAGCAGGCCTCAGGCAACAAAAGTGCGGGACATTTCCTAAAATGACTTAGTTCTTGAAATTGCTTATCGATACGGGTGGGTCTTAATCCACAGGAGTAGACAGTCACGTGTCAGGCCATGTTGCGCTTTTATTTACCTCCAGCGTATCACAGCAGTAAATGTTTCCAGGCAACCGCAAGGCAGGCCTCACTGCACTCATTTCACTGCCCTATTTATATTCCCAGGATTTATATCCTACCTACTCGATGTCGACCCTCCACTTTATCTCCCCCGACATAGAATCCGCTATCCTCTCAACATAATAATGCCCGATCAACCGCGGGTGATTCTCGAGAAGTCCCGCACCGTCCGCCGTCGATATCAGCGCAGCAACCAACGGTTCCAATTTACTGCATCCCAGATCGCACGGATTGAGCGCGAACAGGAGCGAGAGCGTCGAGCACAGAAGCTCCGGGAC
Organism: Aspergillus sydowii CBS 593.65; assembly: GCF_001890705.1. NCBI lineage: Eukaryota > Fungi > Ascomycota > Eurotiomycetes > Eurotiales > Aspergillaceae > Aspergillus > Aspergillus sydowii. The sequence goes on from NW_024467866.1 coordinate 28,186, forward strand.
AAGGAGAAGCGGCGCATTCAGGAGAAGAAGAAGAAAGCGGAGAAGGAAGCAAAGGCTCGCGACGAACGAATCCGCTCTGGTATCCCGGATCCCAATGCACCTTCTGTACCTGCAAGTCAACCACTGCTTTTCAATTTCATAAAGAAGACGCCATCTGTTCAGCCTGAGAGCCAGGACAGCAAAGGAGGACAGGTCGACACCGGTAGTGGTAATGGTAGCGGCAGTGACACGGAGGTAGTGACTGAGTTTGAAAATGAGAATTCGAGCTTAGAAGATGAGGAGTTGAACTGTATGTTCATTGCTCTTGGCGAGGCAGAGGTATCTACGAACGCGAATACTGAGGGGCGCGGCCCAAAGGACACAGGAAAGGATGATGACGAATTCTCCGAGTGCTCCGCCTTCTACGATGAGGACATTATTAAAGAGTCCGGGGCTGCTTTAGAAGAACCGGTATCAGTTGCAACAGTCTTGAGCAGTGATTCCTTCCAAGACGATACTGCAATCCTCCTAGAGGAGTTTGCACCCGAATTTGACCCCGGGACCAGCTTTGACCAAGAATTGGCTCAGTTGGACGCGACTTGAACGACGGGTATATATATATATATATATATATATATTCCCACCAAAACAAGAGAGACATAGTATCTCCGATGGAGATATACAGGCCCATGCATGCTTTCCGATCCGTCGGAGCAGTGCGGGTGGCCTTCGGATAGAGAACACCTCCGCGACCCGTCGGGATAGACGGCGAACTGTCGGTGATGTATTGTAACATCGCTATCCCGATCATCCGACGAGTGAAGAGGCTGCAGGCGAAATTAATGGGCTTGCGTTGAAGCTGCCGAAATAGTCGCCATGTTACGATGGGTTGGCGATCGGAATGAGAGCTGTGGGTGAGGTGGGCATGACGTCGGTACTTGGTGGTATCTTATCTTAGCGGCCTCGACTGTTTGGCTCCAACACCCCGCAAGGCCGCAACTCTCATTTTGACATCTTCAAGCTGGCAGACATTCGCCTGAACCAAAAACGCCCAAGATGCCATTCATTTCGGTCAACAACCACCAACTGCACTATGCAGACTCCCACCCTGACGGAGCTCCTGCGGGCGGACTCACATTCTTTTTCATCCACGGCTTAGGCTCCTCGCAGAATTACTACTTTCCGGTCCTCCCATTCCTGACTCCAAAGCATCGTTGCATCACTGCGGACACCTACGGTTCCGGCCGCTCTCCGTACACAGATCAGTCTGTATCTATCGGATCCATCGCCGCAGATGTGATTGGAGTTCTCGATGCATTGAACGTTCCTCAGGCCGTGGTGGTTGGCCACTCTATGGGCGGACTGGTCGTGACCCTCTTAGGTTCGGAGCATGCAGACCGCGTGAAGGGAATTGTCGCAATTGGGCCGACTCATCCAACTGAGACTCTGCATTCGGTAATGTCAAAACGCAGTGAAACCGCGGCACAAGGTAAGATCTTTCGGAGGTAAGCTGCGATTACTGCTAACAACAACAGGCGGCATGGAATCACTGGCGAACAGCATTCCATACCAAGCTACTGGGTCCGCAGCGTCCCATCTAGCTCGTTCGTTCATCCGAGAACTCGTCCTCGGACAGAACCCGAAGGGATATGCGGCGCTATGCCAGGCCATCGCCAACGCGCCCACTATCGATTACTCATTGATAAAAGTACCACTCTTACTGATTGCGGGAGAGGAAGACAAGTCGGCTAGCATGGAAGGTTGTCAGTACATATTTGACAATCTGTCGAGTAAGAACAAGAGGATGGAGGTGTTGAAAGAGGTTGGACACTGGCATTGTATAGAGGCGCCCGACTCGGTTGGGATTGCGATTTCCGAGTTTGTTGGGCAGAGCTATTGAGTAGTAACAAATGGATCAATTCTCTACCGCCTGGGATTCCGTACCTTCGCACGCACTTCACTTTCGTATTGCTATCCATCATGCGAGCTTCGAGAGCGGCGGATCGTGACGGGCGCTGATTGGCCGAGTGTGCTCTTATCCGACATCCGAACCGTCGGATCGCGATCAAGAAACAGCCACTCCATGTCGGAAGCAAGAACCTCGCCCTGCAGTCATACGATCAGCAGGCTTCCGACTGAAGAACCGCAAGCAAGTGCGGGGTCTCTTCCCAGAATGTGAAGTCTGGGGTGTGTCTCGAATTCCACTCTTTCTCATTGGCAGATGTTCGTACCAAAGACCAAGCTCCGTGTATAAAAAGCACGCCGACGCTTCCACATGGAACGCCCAGTCGACTTCCTCATTCTTCCCCTCATTTTCCTCCTATACTACACCATAAACCCTTCTTTTAAGATTTAGATAGGGACGTAAACAAAATGGCCACCCATCGCTTCGACCCCAATTTCACCGACACTGTCGTCAGCGCGATGGGCGACAATGTTAACCCGCGGTTCCGACAGCTCATGTCATCATTGATCCGACATGTACATGACTTTGCGCGCGAGAACGAACTCACCATCGACGAGTGGATGGCTGGTGTGCAGCTCATGAATTGGGCGGGCCAGATGAGTGATGCGAAGCGTAATGAGGGGCAGTTAGTTTGCGACGTTATTGGACTTGAGTCGTATGTTCCTCCCCAAAAACAGAACCAAAGGGGCCCGGACCATTGCTAATTCTGGAATATAGACTCGTCGACGAAATCACATTCAAGCTCGCCGACGAAGCCGCCGATGCCCCCACTGCAACTGCAATCCTGGGCCCCTTCTTCCGCGCCGACACACCTTTCCGCTCAAACGGGGATAACATCGTCAAGACCTCTCCGAAAGACGGCAAGGGCGAGGTTGCATTTATGAGCGGGCGGGTTATGGACTTTGAGACGAAGAAGCCGCTTGTTGGAGCGGTGGTTGAGGTGTGGCAGGCTTCCACGAATGGGCTGTATGAGCAGCAGGATCCCGAGCAGGAGGAGTTTAATCTCCGTGGGAAGTTTAAGACGGATGAGAATGGGTTCTACTCGTTTTACTGTCTGCGGCCGACGCCATACCCTGTTCCCGATGATGGACCTGCGGGGAAATTGTTGAAGCTCATGGATAGACATCCGTTCCGGCCGGCGCATATTCATATTATCGTATGTTTATTTTCCTTTCCCCACTCGCTGTTTGATCGGACATGGTGCTAATGCTGGCACAGGCAACATACGATGGCTACAGACCGCTCACAACCCAGATCTTCGACCGCAAGGATCCGTACCTGACTAACGACTCAGTCTTTGCGGTGAAGGACTCGCTAATCGTAGATTTTGTTGAGCGCAAGGGCGACCCTCAAGCTGGAATTGAGCTGAACTACGATGTGAGATTGGTCGCGGACGAGTCAAAGACTAACGGTGCTTGATTTCCTAGCAGGTTAAGGTTTGTTTGTTTCGTTGTATATAGCTTACGTTTGTGATACCTGGGAATTGATACACTGTTGATGTGATCACTAAAGTCGTCTTCCTAGTAACCCTAACTAACCCACCCTTTAATGCTGCCAGATGTTCTCATACGTAGTCAATTAGTTCAATATTGAACGAGTACAAGATAGCGTGATAACGTGGGCGGACATCTTTAAAGCTGCCTTGCGGGCTCGCTATGCTGAACAGACCAGTTGCTCATTCATCTCCTCCCATGCAACTTCGGATTCCCCTTCATCGTCAAGTGCTCCGGTAGGGCATAAATTTCCTTCCCATCCTCCCAGATCTTCCCGAACCCTTTCTTCCGCTCAATGACAACATTGAAGAGATCCAACGGAATCACCTTCTCATCATTTTTACCGGCTGACGAATTTGAATCCACTTCCATTCCCTCGGACAGAATAACCCCGTTCTCACTCCTCCAGAACGGACACCCGGCCGCCAGTGCTTTCCGGACATCAAGGTAAACCAAAACCTGCGCATCCCTGCGCATTCCGGATATAACTTGGTTGTTGGAACCCGGAGCAGAGCCCGCCCCGCCTCCCTCGCCCCTGCTGGCGATATCAGCCAGCGCATCTGGTAGTGTGGGGCCCGTCGCAAAATGTACATGGTTCCTCCCCATACACTTTAATCCGCCAGAGGCCAGAATTAGCGGCCATGTCGAATGAAATGTCCCATGTACAACAGTCTCGGGTAATTTATCCGGCTCATCGAGTGTGAGTTTCTCAAGGAGCCCGGACTCGGCCTGGACCGATTTGATGCTGTGGCCTTGCGTTGCACGGATGAGGTAATGTGATGGATCTAGGTCGGATTTTGAGGCCACAAGAGCTGTTGCGGTTGCGGTTTCGCTTTGATTGGATTCGGACGCAGCTTCTTCTGTTGCGGTTGAAGAAACTTGGTTTGATGTTGGAGGTTCATCTGTAGAGGAAGAAGCGGAGGGGAGGTAAAATAGAGAGAAGCGCTTTTTATCTGATGTTTCGACGGCGTTAAGGATTTCGCTGAAGGTAGCCTTTTGTGATTTGAGTTTCTGCCATGCGAGCTGTTTTTTTCCCCGTAAATCCCACCCATTAGCTTGATTATTCAATTTGCAGATATGTGGTAGCTTGGGAAGAAAGAGAGGCATACCACGTCTGCGACATTCGCATAGCCGTCCGAGTTGATCTTCAGCCCTTCACGCTCTGCGGCATGCCGGAGGAGGAGACTCAGTGCTTTTGAGATTGTGACTTCACGACTTGCGGGTTTTTTTTCGCGACCTCCGCCCCGATGATTTGGTCTAGGCATTCTGCTGTGGATGTGGTAGTGGTTCGAGGGGTTATGCGGGGGTCGACGGAGAATTTGTCGGGGTCGGACAGGGAGCTGATGCGACAGGCGCACCGGGAGGGGAGGAGGTTTATAGGTGAGTCTGATTAGGAAAGGAATTTTGAATGATTGTGAAGCTCAACGGGGGGACTGAAAGGGATCGCGTGTGAAGTTGTGGTGAGTCAGTGCTTGGTGAGTGTGTATGAGTGAGAGTTGGTCAGACCAGACTTGAGAGTCATCGGCCAAAAATTCCATGACTCCATCTTGAGTCCGATCAGCGTCAATAATCCACATTCCTCCTCAGCGGACGCTCTTTACAGCTTTCGAGTATGTTTCTTATGCTACTAGGAAAAGGAAATTCATGAAATACTATCAATCAAGTATGTTAATGCAAATCTATGGGTATTATCGGTCACAAATACAACTACACTCCGCAACAGGACAGACCTTATGTCTCCCAAACCATTCCCTCGCATGGTGCGCATGGAAGCCGTGGTTACAGTTAATGCAGAAAACAATAAACCGTCGCATTATCTCTCCTTCTGAAAGCTTGCCGTGTTCTGTTCCTGTCTCTGCCGCCACACACGCCTTGGACATTGGATCCGGGGATCCCAGCCAGAGCGTGCAGACGCCACATCGAGGCATATGCCGTCCGCAGCGTGGGCAGATAGTCCCGGACATGGCGGCTGTGCCTAGCGGGTTTCCCGGGGTGGGGTGGACGACTTCCCCACCAGCAGATGGGGGTAGTTGGGAGGAGGCATCGTGCTGCGTGAGTGGTCGTGTGCAGTAGTTGCATGTTAAGCTGACTTGTTGGCGCGGGGGTTCGATGAGTCGGCGCCCATCCCAGGTGGCCGCGAATTTGCGGGATCCAACGTCGAACCGTGCGCGTTCGATTTGTAGTTTCCACGAGTTGATCTGCCAGCGGTATGCTTCACGCCAGGTCTCGAAGCGGTGTTTGTTCGCGGCCGTGTTGACGAACCGCGGCACTGTGTGGCTCATTGCGAGCACGGGGGTTTGGACATCGTTGAATTTGTTGATATAGGATTGGAAAAGATCCATCGCGGAGTGACCGAGCCCAGTGAGGACAATACCCTCGATATTGCCTTGTTGGACAGCTCGCTTTGTAGCTTCGGTTAGGTATGTAGTGAGGTCGTCGTCCGGAAGCCAGCGCAAAGCGACTTCGACGCGGTATTTCAGAGGAAGAGTAGATTCGTGGATAACAGAGAGCCAGTCACCTTTGCTGACGAACGCAATGATTGCCCGTGCATATGGGTCAGTAAGTTCCCTGGCAATCTCCGCACAGGTCTCTTCCCAGTCAGGGTCTGCCTTGCCTTTCGCAGCGCCGGCAATTGCCATCGCAAGAAGCTTATGCGCTTGCGTAGGCGTGTGGCTCCGTAGGGCTAGATATGCTAACTTAGGCTCGTCTTTGAAGACTGCTAGAGCGGCTGCCTTCGTGTGCTGACTCTCAGCAGACAAGGTCTTGACGAGCTCTTCGAGTTCACGACGTGACTGAGCTGCACCGCATATCCGTAGCCCAAGGCGTCTTTGTTCTGAGTAACGTGATTGTATGCTTTCAAAAGGGGCCAGACTAAGTTTTTCCTGCACTAAATCTACGATGGTATCGTTGATATCTGGATAGTGCGCGGAGCTTGAACCTAGCAACCGTGCTTCGAAGCTGGGCCCTATACATAAAAAGTTAGTGTGCTCACTTGAAGGCCTGCTCTGTGCTTCTAAAGATCGGAAGCTTACCTAAATCTCCTGTCCAGGCATCAAACACACCCAAATAATTTAAATCCAGGTTGTTCATCACCATTGAGTCATTCGAAGAATCAATACGAGCCCCTAAATAATTAGTACAAGACTTCATCTTGTTTGTAAGCACTTACGCTCGATCCAGTCCCAGAAATCCTGCAGTGACGGGTCATCGGCAAGTATTTGTTTATTCCGCCTTTCATTGAAAAGATATCCTTCTTTACACCGTAGCCTGTTCACAGTCAAGAGAGTCAATGCTTCTTCTGCGGTCAAAGGACTACCCAGAGTCCCGACCGATAACATGCGCTCTCGTTCCTCCCTGCTGGAAAGGTGTTGTTCAGGGTTATCTCGGATTGCACGACTTTGACCTGAAGCATCCTGCTCATTTTGTCTTTCCAAAGCACCGTCTCGTATCTCTTTCGCCACCTTCCCGATACTGGAGCCCTCGGTTCCGACGGGCCGAAGAGACTTGAAGTTGCAGTCCTCATCAGGGCCGCCGCATACCAGTGTACCTTGGGAAGACAGCCGCACTGGAGGCGGAGGAGGCTTGACGGTAACAATCTTAATCTGGTTATCCGCAGACAGAGTCAGAGCACTCGACTCATTGGAGCTGCTCATGTTGAGGAAGTCGAACGACACCACTCGTTCGGACTCTTCGTACCCACGTGAAGGATGATCAAAAGGAGTAAATACATCGCGAACGGACTTGGTGTAGATTTGCTCCGGATAATTGCTGACAGAATTCTGCCCGAGCGTTCGATCGATAGGAGAGCGATATTCCTCAGCCACATATTCTTTGACAATGTTATATGTTTTCAAATGGCCATTGCTCGACAGCACACCTAAGCAGCCACGCTTCGTCCTGGAGAACCGGAGACTCCAGATCGCCGACTTAGGCGCAGTCACGTTCTTGAATTCAAGCGCTGGCTCCATCTGGCTGCTTTCATGAGGAGCTGCCGCGGCAGAAAGACGGGCACCAACCCGCCGATCCCAAATACAAATAGTCGAATCATTAGAAGTTAACCCAGATGCAATATAGTTCTCATCAAGCCAATCAATAGCAAGATTGTGCACACATCTCGTCGGAAACTGCAGCGACGGAAGCCCAGGTCCCTCTACACTAGTTAGCAAGCCAAGCTAGCACCGATGACACGGTGTCTCCAAGAAAAGAAACATACCTCTCAGGTCATAAATCCTCACAAACTGCCCCTTAACCCCGGTAACCAGTGTATCGGGCTGGTCCCTAAAGAACTTCACGCTGGTGATGGGCTCCGAGCTCGCCAGCTTCCTCAACGGCTCAACATTCCCCTTCGCTGCCCTCGTCGTCAATCTTTGATTAACATCCCAAACATTCAAGCAGAAGTCGTTCCGGACTCTATCCAGCCCCGCCGCTAGCAAGCCATGGGTGCTAAACGATATCGCATTGCAGTACCGCTGGTGCCTCACAGGAAAAGAGAACGACTCCTGCGAGTCGTCGCCCTCGCGCATGCGCAGGATCGTTGCATCCCCAGACGACTGGCCTACCGCGACTAGGGACTCGTCGACGGGCGACCAGTCAAAGGCCCGGAAGACGGGGACCTTGGAGTGTGTTGAGAGGACTTCATGGTCTAGGGTCTGGCTAGACCTGTCGAAGGAGGTGACTTTGCACAAGCGAAATGCTTTCCCTGATACGTCGACGGACAGGAAGCGCTGCTCTGCTTTAGTGGAGGATGGGGACCAGCGGATGGCTTTGTCCATTTTTGCTCTTCGTTTCTTTCCAACGAGCTTAAATCTCGTCTAGTGGTGGGCCTTGGGCAAAGAATTCCGTATCAGACCCATTCGGGTTGCTAGTATTCCCCGGGTTCTGGGCGCGGAATCAAGCAGTGACGCGCATGTTGCAATTGCGATCTATGCAAGATGCGGCAGAAGCACTACGTAGAGTGGTGCAGTCGTGCACTGCTTACAGCAAGCTGCCTGACAAGCAATATGTTGAACTCGAACGTGCAATTAGATATATGAAGCTCAGACAACGTTGGACTCGGAACGTGACAGCGGGCGAGTGATCGTCGACCCAGTCCCATTGATTCCAATCTCCGCTCCGCTCTCTCGGCCCGACGATGTTCCACACTTTTTTGTCGAGACTATTTTCTCATGCAGTCAGGCAAGCTCTTCTATACAATTTAAAGGGGTTTCAAAACACGGTACTAAACAATTTTGCGCCAATACCAAACCTGCTATCAATAACGAACACCCCCACCGGCCAAAATGCCCAAAGACTTCGACCCCAAACACACCAAGCGCAAGACACCCTACTCAAAGCCAAAACCCAAGTCCTCCCAATCCCAAGAGCGTGAAGAAAAACAATACCCTTCCGTTAACGACCTAAAACGCCGCATACGCGACGTCAAGCGCCTTCTCGCCAAACCTGATCTCCCCGCCGATAAGCGCATCATCCAGGAGCGTGCGCTATCCGGCTATGAGAAGGAATTAGCGGATGAGGAGAAAAGGCGTGAGCGGTCGAGGATGATTAAGAAGTATCATTTTGTTCGATTTTTGGGTATGGCGTTTCCCAAATTTTATTTGTTTCTTCCTTCCTTCCTTCCTTCCTTCCTTCCTTCCTTCCTTCTTGACTGTTTCTTATGTGATGCTAATTCTCTTTTACAACAGACCGCAAAACAGCCACGAAGGAAGTCAACAAACTTACGCGGAAACGCGATGAGCTAGCGAAACCCACAGACGAGAGTATCGACGAGGAAACGAGGAAAAAGAAGCTGGTGAAACTCGATGCGCGACTGCGCGTTGCTAGGGTGAACCTGAATTACACCATCTACTACCCGCTAACGGAGAAGTATATTTCGATTTACGCGGAGAAGAAGAAGAAGGGGAAAGAGGATGGGCAAGATAAGGACGGAGACCAGGATATGGAAGAAGAAGAAGAACAAGAGAGACAGGGAGAAGATGGGTTGAGCGCTAGTGCCACGGCAGAAAAGTTGGCTATGTGGCAGAAGGTTGAGAAATGTATGGAGGATGGGACTCTCGATCTTCTTCGGGAGGGACAGCTTGGGTTGAATGGCGAAAAGGAATCTGGAAAGAAGGAGAGCGCGGAGAGTTCTAAATCTCGCTCAAAGAAGGGTGCTGCTGAGAAGAAGTCTAGTACTAAGGAGAAGGCGGATGTTAAGGCGAGCAGAGCTGAACCCCGGAAAGGGAAAAGCACGAAACACAGTGTCCCGACACCGGCTGATGAGGGTGATGAGAGTGATGGAGGTTTCTTCGAGATGTAGATTGGGCTTATCCATTCTACATTCATCGTGTGCACGGTTTATGCCTATGCACTTACGCATCTCAGGAGTCTTTTCTGCCTATCGATGTTTCAGCATTACACGCGCCATTTGGAGCTTGATATTTTATCGGATACCCCAAATAGATACTGTTGCAATACATTCTTCGTCTACTATAGCTAGTTGCGCAGTAAATACAAATCCGACTAGTAAATAAGGACCAAATATCAGACCAGTCCAAGCTGAAACTGACAAAATGGTCGCAGAAACATGACCAAATCAATACTCCAACTTCTCCAGCCCCTTCTAAGGTAGACATGACGCAAAGAGAACCAAAAAAAAATAAAATAAAATAAAATAAAAAAAATAAAAAATAGAGTCGTATGTTACCTGATACGGCGAGTCATATCATAATATCAGTCATATCAAAGGGTGGAAAAGTCCATCGAATTCGAATTGCCGCGAACAGGTCGGCATTCCTTTCCAGCATACCCATTGTTTGGTTTAAGCAACAGTAATGATCTCAGCATGACCAGCATTCGGTGAGATAGCCCCTGAATCTTGCCAGGATGGCAAGAAGTGTAGAGTGCGCGTATAGGCCAGGTAAATCGGACCACGAAAGGTCATTACCTTCGTGTTTTGTGCGCTGTATATGTAATTTGTTTACATGACCGCACAGCTTCCGCCACTCCGCGCTCGTCTTCTTCCAAGCATGGATCCAAAACCATACGGTTCATACTCGTCATCTTCGTTGTATATGCGTTCTGCTTCTGCTGCCCGACGACGTCGCCTCCTTGCACCCGCGCCAGCAATACCCGCTTCTTCGTTGGCGACCATGTAGTCGAACCACTTCTTGTCGAGTCGGTTGGCGGCCCCGAGGTCACCGCGTAGGACGCGCTTGGTGTGCTCCTCCACGGTCATCTGCCAGAGATAGAAGCACTTAAGCTGGATGATGTGGTTTGGGTAGATGGTAGGTGGCGGCGGGGGTGTGATTGAGGATGGTATCATGGGCGATGATGATCCGGATGCTGCACTCGATCTGTTTAGGGCTTGGGTGGCCACGGAGACGGCTTCGGGTATTTTGTGTTGACGCGGCAGGTGGGCGTTGCTCGATAAGATATGTCGTACACCGACCCAGGTCACGTTCGGACAATCGAAGATAACCAGGCGCAGGCCTACCTGAGGTAGGCTCTCACCGTATCCGCGCTTCCGGACACGCGAGCTGGCTTCTAGCAATGTCAAGTCTGAGATTCGGGTATTGTCCATCTCGACGAATTGGAGGGATAAGCAGTTCTTCATCACCTGCAGCATTCCTGGGTCGCTCAGAGATTCGCAGTAACTGACGTTCAAGTGTTCAAGGAAAGGAGCACACGGGGAATTCGCAAGCTCGACAAGGGTCGTGTTGCTGAGATTCTCCAGTTCTTCAAGCTCAATGTGGGTGAGATTTGGCACTGTCTGTACGATGGGAATAATGGAATCGTCGGTCAATTCTGGGCACCTTGAGATATTGAGCCCTATTAGACAGGGAACATTATGCGCGAGACTTTTCACTCCGCTATCAGTCAGGTTCGAGCATTGATGAAGATCTAGGTACTTGAGTTTCCGGGGCGGGACAATCGCTCGGTCTTCTAAAACGTCAATCTCCGGGTTGACGCCATGCATGAGGATGCCTAGGGTTTCGTCTGTGATATCTGTCCGGCTGATAACTAGGCGTTCCAAGGTATTTCGATTGAACAACTCCAGGGAAAGTTCCTCGTCATCAAACCCATGGATTTCGCTGGCCAGAAGATCCGTCAGTATCGGGCAAGCTTTGACAACCTTTTTCAAACCACTGGTGTTCACATTCGCACACCAAGAGACATTCAAGGTACGAAGCTGATGGCATGACTTTGCGATGATCTTCATCGCAGTGTTAGTCACACTATCTAACCCCGACACGTTGAGGTACTGCAGTCGCTGGTTTCGGAGAAGAAAACAATGGATCGCAGTCTTATCTATGCGACTTCCTTCGAGAGAAAAGTTCACCACATTCCGACATAAGTCCGTGATTCTCTCACTTTCAGTCTGTAATTTGTCTGATATCTGGACACATCCTCGGAGATTCAAGTCCTTTACAAATGGACCACCCGCAATCAGTAGCTTCATGAGCGCATCAGGAGGAATTTGCTTGTAGTACTCTGCAGTGTCGACGGTAGACCACAGCTGCCCGTCAAAGCACATTGTGTTCCACCATTTGCACACTCCGGAGCATCTGATGATCTCTTTCGGGGTGAGGTAGCTAAAGATGAGCATGCCGAGCTCGATGGGCATCTTTCCCCAAAAATCGAACGTCTTCGGCTTCGCGACAGCGGCGGCATTTTCGAACACACCAGATGCGAGTGGTGATCCTTTCGATTCTGGTCTCACTTCATTGGGTAGCGCAATCGTCTTTGATAGTGGACCATTTGCCGCATCTGAGACGAAACGGACCCGCGCATTCCCTTCATGCTCATCTGCGACATAGGACCCCGGGCCAGCTGGGGTGGCAGGACGAACATTCAACCCACCATACAGCTGCGAGGAGCTCCCATTACTCGAACAAGGGGCATACGGTGACTGTGAGAGTGAAACACATGATAGAGACGCACCAGGTCGATGATAAGTGGTGGAGGCAGATCGAGATCGGTTGCGCCGGGTTAATGACGGAGTCGAGGAAATTCGTTGGAGACTCTGCAGTAACTTGTGTCGTCCTTTCACCTTACGAGGCCGATCGAGTGGAATCTGGTCGGCTGACGAGCTAGGGCTCGCTGAGGTTGGGGCCTCGGGGAATGGCACGATCTCTGGATCTACTGTCGCCATTGTTGGCAGGGTGAAGTTGTCTTTTCGGAGAGCGCGGGGAAAGAAAAGCCCCGGTGGATAATCGAATTATCGCGCCTAGACCAAGGTGCAGACAAGAGAGTTTTCGACAAGAAAAAAAGGAAAAAATTGCAGTCAGCGACGAGCGCGGAAACCCGCAAAGACGTAGGTCTCAGGCGGTCATGGTCAAGGTCCGAAAAGTCCGAAATCAACGGGAGATAAGGCGCCAAACAACTCCGGCTGCAAACACAGACAACAGAAGATAAATAGAAGAATGAACAAACGAGTTACGAGCAGAGGAGCGAAAAGATAAAAGATGACGAAAGGAGAAAAGAAGGTGTGCGATGCCGGGGGTCACCCGGAAGAAGGCGTCAAGCGACAGCGACGGGACGATTAACGGTTGGCGGTTGACAGTCTGGCGCAGGTGGTGTTCAGTGCTCGGCGAAAGGCTGTCACAATCGTACCATGGGACTCGTTCCGCGTAACATCCGACCAAGATGCGGAGGGGAGAACAAGCCAAGATGCTGAATAACTAGATGGGCGGTATTCGAGAAACAGCAAGCGAAGCCCAGGAGACAAAGTGAGACGCGAGAGGACGCAAAGGGATACCGAGAGACAGAACAGCCGGCAAGGAGAAGAAAAGAAGACGGTTGGGAAACAAGCTGCAGGTGGGTTGGTTGGACTGTGAAGTGGGAAGTGGAGGAGGAGCGCCTGTCGAAGACTCTCAGTCCGCGGTCAGACGACTGCGGAAAACGAAAATGGATTTCAGATTCGAAGGTCCAGAACCGGTGTGCAGGCTGAGGTGGCTCTTCGTTGCGAGCCTCCCCTTTGTCAGAGTTCAATAATCCGTGCGAATTATTGGAATGCTGCACCGACAGAATGAATGATGCATTGGAATTGGGACAATGGGGCAGTCGACACCCCACACCTTATCTTTGTTATCGATAGCAAGTCTCCCCACTCGCCTTCACTACGTTCCCTCCTCTGAATAGAGCTTAAATCTTCCACCTACCACAGAGTAGACGGGCCCGAGAATAGGAGCATTCATCGTCTGCGTGTTTGATTCTCTGTTCAACCCTGTGGCCGCGTTAACCATCGCTAAGCACAACCAAAATACAGTCCCAGAAACCGCGCATCACGTGATGGCCCACGTATCGCCCATCCAGGCATCCACCCACGCCTAGAAAAACGTCTTCTTCCTCCGTTCCTGGGCTGCTGGACCAGTTAGACGGTCAGACCATGGTCCGCCGGGCCGCCTCAGTCTTTGCCACCGCAGCGGCGCAGACGTCTTGGTATATTGACGAGTCAGATCAAGGGGGAACTTGGCTCTCCAGGCCCCGAACGGCGATTGGAGAAGGCCCGGTGGGTTCAGGCCTCAAAAATGTCGCAACGGGGCAACGGAGAAACAGCGGAGTTGGTCCGACCTCTTTGCCATCCAAGAGAGAAACGTGGATTCAAGGATGAGAGAAAGACAATTAAATTGCCCGGCCTTTGGAGGCTTGTGGTCTGTGGACCTGGCATTATGGCATTTTGTATGCCCCGCTTCACCCCGCACTTTGGGTGGGATTATCGCAGTGCCTTGACTCTCCCTCTCCAGAGCACTAACTACTACTAGTAAGATAGTGTGTGGTCTAGACGTGTACCCATTATCCCGGTTAGTTCAACGGATCCGCCCGAAGGTTCACTGGCCTCGGGGCTCAGTCAGTCCTCACAAGCTGAGCAATGAGGGATCTTAATTACAGAATAATCCAATTTATACACATGCCTCTGTAACCAAATAAAATTGTTCGAGCTATATCACGGGGTATCACGCTATCTCCTGCCCTCTATATCGACCAATACTAGTCTTTTTTGTTTTGTCCTCACCGGATACTGAAAGGGGGAAAATGAAAAGGAAGAATAAAAAAGGGAAAGATAGACGACGGCAATGTACTAGGCTTTCGACCCCAATTTGCTGTAAAAGAAAAAGCCACCGTAGTCTTACATCCGTCATGATAACCATATTCTTGTCGGGTCGTTTCTGGTCGTAATGCATTGATGAAATGCATAAGGCATTGTTCTTATATTTGTTGTTGTGATGCGTAAAATAGGTGGTACGGATGTGTAGAAGAATGATCGTTGACTCGAATTTGTCATGTATGTCCGGTATATAAATTCCCTTATTGATGCAGTCGGCTTACCCAAAACAAACCCCACGGGCATCAGGGCGTTTCAGCTGTCGACCATCCATGGATGCTCCATGACTTCGCCTATTGTTAAGCGATTGTCTACGTCACGATCAAGCATTCCCCTGATCAAGTCGATGCAGTCCTCCGAAAACGGTATAAACGGGACTCGAAGAGGATGGTCCAGAATTTCGTCGATGTTGTAAAAAGGGTTCTCCTTGTACACGATCGTGTATAAGAGGATACCGAGAGCCCAAATATCTTGTTCCTTGCCTCGGTATGACTTGCCCTGAAGAACTTCGGGCGCCGCATAATCTGTAGAACGTTTTTTTTTTTTTTTTTTAGCTTTGAGCAAGTATCAAATGTGCTGTGTATCTTACCTATCGTTCCAACAAAGACATCAAATGGGCCATTCTTTATATAGGCCGCGCTGCCGAAATCGATCAGCTTGATCTTACCTTCCCCATCCAGGATGACGTTCTCATCCTTGATATCCCGGTGGACGACCAAGGCTTTCGTGTGCAGGTGGTGGATCGCGCTGACAACTTGCTTGAAAATATTCCGACATTCCTGCTCATCCATGTTGGTTTTCAATTCAATATAGTCGAAGAGATCCATGCCGGGAAGTCCGTGCGGTAACATCTCAATATAATAGTTGACATCGTCTTCGAAGAAACCTTCCATCTCCACAATGTTCGGATGCTTCAAACCGTCTCTCCGCAAGTAATCCAAAACGTGGATCTCTAATGGCACCGTACCAAGACGGCGATCACGAGTCCATGTGTCGACGAGAATCCTCTTTTTCGTCACGTATTTAAGCACAACTTTCTTTGCAGGGTCCTTCTTCTGACGGGCAAGTTTGACTTCACCATACGCCCCTTGGCCCATCTCCTCAAGGATCACGTAGTCCGAGATCGTACGCTTGCTCTCCTTAGCGTTAGCTGGTGCCACTTCCGGTATTGGCTGGACCGGCTTGTCTGTGAGTGGTTCAGATGCGGCTTGGCTGAGTTGCTGGCTCAGAGTTGAAGTCGGTGCTCTCGATCTCTCCGGGACTGTAAGCCGAGGAGCTGTGGTCATCGCTGGCGTGGGCCTGGGTGTTGGAGTCTCAGATGAACTTTCCATTTGCGAAGGTGCTTCGTGTTGCGGCGACGATGCCCGTGCTGCCGGGCCATGAGAGTGAATGTTTCTTGAATAGGTGATCCATAACGCATATACAAGTTCTGTGACTGTGACAGCGTCTTCGCAGCCATCATCAGTCTCATTCTCGCGTTGCTTCGGAAATATCGACCCGCTCTTTACAACTCGCAACTGGACATCCACGGCAATAGTGGATCCATCGCGGTGCTTAGCAGTGATACCAGCAGGCTCTAGAAATACCGATGCGACATTCGCTTTTCCATCACGCAGCATCGACAAGGTTCGTGCCCTTCGGAAACTGAGCTCCGGAATGACGGCACCATCTACCAGAGGCACATTTTCTTCGTCGGAGATCACGTATAGAAAGTCGTCAAATCCTGGTATGAGGTCGGTGATATCCAATCCCTCAGGGCGTTCGTAGCCAAACAATACAGATGAGAAGACGGAGTTCGAGCTAATGATTTTTAAGCTCGAGGAGGACAGAACCATGATACCAGCAACATGTGGGAAGCTAGATATTCGAAGAGAGTTCGAGTCTCCATCTCTGGCAACCGCAGTAGGTATGCAAATTGCCCCCGAAGTAGCCGCGGCGAAGTATTTGATCTCAGCAACCTCGGTGAGGCCCCTCCCAACGGGCCCCTCGAGGCAACTTGGGGGGAGGTGAGGAAAGAGCTTTGTGAGATGCTGACCAGCCTCAACCACCCCATGACCCCAAACCTTGTCGGTTGCGCCACGGGTAGCTGTAATATTCCACGTTTCGTCACAGGAAATATAGGCAACGTCTTCCTGGATTTCTTCTAGAACCCATATTAGACCGCCACGTTTTTCCATCACCCAGATACTCGCAGAACCCTTTGTGCCATTGCGTTTCTGGATGGGAACTACATCACCGCATAATAGAACACCGCGCGATTTAGTGGCGGGGTGGTTGAGTTGTCTCGCAGTGTAAGCACTTGAACCGTAGCCGTCGTCGGTTTGAGCTCTCCGTGAAGGCCGGGCTCGCGAAGGGGGTTTACTGAGTAACTGTGCGGTAACACCATTACCCATTCCCATGGACCTTTGAGTAGCGGGCTTCATACGGGACTTATCTGGCGACGGCCGAACTTTCGCAGCAGCGTCAGTTATGGGGTCCCGCAATTTGGACTCGAGCCAATGCCGTCTGTCCTCTTGTACAACCTCTAGAATACTCAGCTTGCGTAGTTCTGCCTGTGTAACACCAAATACGAGACATGATAAGTCGTTTGCCGCTAGGATGGTCCAGGGTGCCTTGGATTCAGTCCGAAAAACGGCCTGCGAAATCGGGTTCCATTTGCTGCTATGGGTGTGCAAGGTAGGAGTCGGAAAGACAGATCCGATGGTCGAGGTGCTAAGCGGGGAAAAGGGGTCTGTGGCCGTATATGGTTGTGCTAAAGTGTCTATCAGTTGTCGCTGAGGTGTAATAGAAGAACTGACGTCCGTGAATGTACGTTTTAAGCTTACGCGCCTGGATGAAGGAGCGAACTTTAACCCTTTCCTCTCGGGAGGTAGCTGCTGACTCGAGGTTAATTGTGAGTGCGCTGGCGGCTGCGCAGCCTCCTTAGCTTCAGGCAAGGGCTGCTGGTGCTCCATAAATTGCTTTTCAAAAACATTGTCGCTCCCCACGTCTGCAGGGCCGGTCATGGTCCCCAGGGAAGACCCTGAAATGGTGGACTGGGATAAGATATCCACCATGGCCTGCGTGTCCGTATCTCCACGCATACGAGATTGAGGAGCGCCAGCAGTGCTGCTGGAACCCCATTTGAAGCGGTCACGCATAAAATCTATAGACCTTTTCAATATATTCTGGCGGTTGTGTAATAACTCCTCGGATTGTTGCGCGAACGAGAAAGAATGTAGCGACTCTGATGGAAACCGATGAAGGTCTTCCAAAGTATTAACATCTTGACTGGATGCAACAGCCATGGAATTGGCTCTCGATGATGAAAGGGAGCGCGGTGAAGGAGAGAGAGTCCGAGGGCTAAGAGCGCCTATAGAAGAGGCAGACATGTTCGGGAGTGTAAAGACCCGAGAGGGCGGCTGCGAGCGAATACGATCTAAACCGGATGGTCCAAGTCCATGTTCATGCTGTTCGAGAAGTGGAGACCTAGGGGGAGTATAGAATAATTGTTTTCAGTTTTGAGTGCCCTCTTAGACAACGGTACTTTATGTTGCAGACAAACGCAAGGGGATGCTGCCGTTGGTGATTTACCCACCTTGGGAAGGAATCGAATCCACTTGTAGGGGTTTCAACCGGGTATCTTGATGAATCACCCTGGTTTCCCGAGATATCTGTCATAAAGGAATCATCTTCTGGTGATTCTGAAAGGGGCCCCAATGGGGACGATAAAGGACTTGGTTCGCCTGGGATTGACGATATCATCAGCACCAATTTCGTCTCATCCAAATCACGGAATATGCAATGTGGTGGCTAGAACTTCGACTTAGAGATCAACGTGCAGGTGAAAATGCAAGCTTGATGCAAAGAAACCGAGTCGGCCCATGTTTCTTTTCATCCCTGTCTTTTCCAATCCAATCCACGCTCTAAGTTCTTTTTGTTTTTTTTGAGGTATCCCCCGCTCCGGATACACAACCCCACGGTAGTTGTCTCCCATTGCAATGAAACAATAGGAGTCCCAAGGAAAGAATAGCGGCGTCAGACTGACCATCAGGATTATATGAAGCAGACCCCATAATTTTCCAAGCGATCAACGGCCCAGTGGCCAGTACCAGTCGGGCCGTTGGGGAGCGTGTGCTTTAAACGGCGCAATGTCGGGTACACGGCGAATGCAGAGCTAAAGAAAATAACGATACCGTGCTACATGAGACGGCCAAATATCATCGGAGGCCGGTGGTGGTGGACATAGGAGATCGTTTCTCTCGCGTTTTTTTGCCGAGCAGCTTCGTTTTAACGAGTAGATGCAGACAGTCGATCTCGCTTTTTCTGCGTCCGGGTGGGTAAGGGAGTCGAGCGGGCGACCTGACGTAGCCAGAGGGGTTCGATTGAAAAGGAGAGGGTCGAGATTAGCTATGCTATCAGTGTTAAGTGAGCAGTGAACAGCGAAAGACGCAAAAGGTCAGAGGACTGGTGGCTAGCGGAAGCCGACGTGAGCAGCTGCGCTGGTCAGTCACAGGCACTGTGCCAGTGGCGAGGATGAGCACGAGGCGGAGGGAGGTTAAAAGCCTGGTATGTGTATGCTCCTCCGAAAATAAGCAGCAAAAATGAAACGCTGATCAAATTTTTCTGCAAACCGGCTGCAGCAGTAGTGAGAAAAAGAAAGACTGCCTATCGTCGGGTCGGACTTCCGCGAGAAGACTGTAACCGGAAAGAGAGTCGAGTCCCGTACCAACGCTGCGGAGGGACAAGGCAGGTGGCCGTAGAGCGACAAGGAGGTAAATGGATGGGAGAAGCGCAGGATATCCCGTAGCTGTGGTTAGGTGGAGGTAAAGTGGGGAGGAAATGGTGAAGCTGAATTGAAGGTTGTCGTCCAGCGTGAAAAGACTAAGAAGAAAAGAACGGGTCCCGCAGACGATGACGTTGCTTGCTTTTCCCTCTTTTCCTTCTATTAATACACAGGCTGGCACCTGGCACTATGAAGAAGCAAGGTCTTCTAGATATTAATATTCAGTGAACCAGTAGACGATGACCGAACGCAAATCCGCATGAGGTCCAAGTGGGAGAGCGCGGTGCTGCGGTCGGGGAAGTCTTGAATGCGACCGCGCTGCCTTCCGTCTCTAGTAGGTATACTAGTAGTTAGCATCTCAGGCTCGACCACTGTCACGCTTGGTCAAAGCGCACTGCGATAGGCCAGAGCGGCCTTTGAGACAATGCTGTATCGGTGTTAGTTGGCCATCAATATCAAGGTGGTGATGTAATATAGTAGCATCGCAGTCGATCGTTCCTGAACCCATCATTTTCTTCATACTTCCCCGAGCTGCACAAAGCTCCCTCTGCCCCACGATGACAGTCTTTCTTAGTGTCTCGTTGTCGCCAGCCACGTCTTCATATTCCACACTTCACTAATATCTAGCTTGTCGTTTCTTTTAGTTTAGAGGACACTAGACTTCTTGGTTTTGTACTCCTTGGCGGAACGGACTAAATAAACCGGTTGAAGCCAAGGGCAGCTGACAGGACAGCCAGATGAGGTTATCATGCGTGAGACTCTGCGTAGGCGTGACTCTTTAGTGTTTCTGTTCAGGCTCTTGCTTCTGTTGCAAGACCCGGGACTCAGTTTGGGCTCCAACGAACAAACAATGCGAGGAATACAGAGCGATAAGTGCTCGACATAGCCGGCTACTTAAGCATATGTACATAGCCCGGGGTATATTATGTTAGATTCATACGGAAAGCCAGCTTTCTACTCTGCCCTCTTAGCACCCCTCAAACTCTTCATTGCCATCCCGTCAGGTTCCGCGTTGGGTTTCTGCTCGACATCACCGTTGCCGAAGACGGCATTCTGTTTATTCCTATTCCGCGATTCTCCCTGCCTAGTCTGCTCAGGCGGGACAGATGCCGGGCTAACAAAGCTGGAAAGATGTCGCTCACCTCCTAGCATCCACGAGAATTCTGAATTTGCCAGCGATGGTCGGGCAGCTTGTCGTAGAGGCCTAGCATTTTGCACTGGTTTAGGCGATAGGACACTCCGTTGCCCCCCATTACTTCCGACGGGAGACATGGCGGGGGTTGGGTTGGATGGGGTAGAATCGACCGAGGAGCGCGATGGTTTGTCATTTTCCGATATAGACGCCTTTTCCCCGGCGACTGTCAGGTTCTCGGATTTCTTTGCTTCGCTTGTGGTGCCGCTGGCCGGAGAGGATGTCGTCACCTCTAAAACTGGGTTCGGTGTTTCCAGACTGCACCGAACAGATTCAATCTTTGCAAGAGATCGTTTTATTGAGCTCCTGGTATCAGCGTCGAGAGTCTCCTCTTTCGTCACTTGCGAACGTATATCATTCACTGCCTCGCCCAACGTCTGAGCGAGCGCCCGATTCCTCTCCCACAGGCTTTCAAGCTGGGCCTTTAGCTTGGTGGTAGCTTCAGATTCGCGGTACGATATCGAACTTGATCCATGAATTGGAGCAACATCTCCAGGTCTCGTCAGTCGTGAAGCCTGCTCAGCTTGGATTGACTGCATATTCTTCTTCGCTTCATTAACGGCCCCGCGTACAGCCTTCGCTACACCCCAGGTCTCCGTCCGCCGCTGTATGCCCTCTGACACATCCTGGAAGATACCCTCGAAACTCAACGGACTATTCCTTGCTGGAGATCTTGAGGGAGTACTTCCCTCACTGTTGCTCATGAAATCGCTGCGGAACTGAAATTTCCGACCCGGACGAAGTCTGCCTGTCGATTCGGCCGTTTTCGATGATTCAGGGGGCTTGCCCGAGTATTTGGAAATAATGAACGCCCCCCTCTCAGATGTCGGGTTCTGCTCCAGGTATAATCCATCTTGAACAAAACTCACTGGAGTACTTGGGTGAGGTGAGGGATAGCGAAGTAATGTAGTCAGCGCCGTTGACGAATCGGAGTTCAATACTATATTTATCAGTGCCAGAATTCCCAAAAAGTTGGTGAGAGAACTAACATTGCCAACGTATGCGAAGTAACATAGCAACACACACAAAGTCAACCAGCTCCGATCGAAGCCCCTCTGCAAAGAGAAGATCCCAAACTACAAGCATGTCTTGAAAGGGGAACTCGCGCCCAAAGAGGAGACGCATCCATCGACTTGGTTTATGAATCAGCCAATACGCCCCCCATAACACGAAAAACCATAACTTACGTTAGAAAAATTTGTGGCAAGATATCGAGTGCCTGTAGATGGTCGGCCAGCTCCAAGTCCGCAGCCACCAGCAGATCGTTATGGATGTGTTCGCACTGAAGAACAATTGGAATAGCATCCACTTGGCCGTTCGCTGATCTGTGTGCATTGTGCTCATAATATATTCTGGTTGTTTGCATTACCGAGCAAAACAAACTGAATGCGTCATGTTCGATGTAATCGGCGTCCAAGAGTTGAAACATGCAGTCATCATCTTGCCCTGTAGGTCTGGAAACTTCACGAATTTTCGGCTCGATAGCATCCCTATCGACGACCCATAGAATAGGTGCTAATAGCTCATGCATTCCTTGACGATATCCCAAGTCAGGGTTGAGTTTCGAATAGATAAACAAGATATCAACCATCTTAGCCTTCGTTGCGGGCTCGTGAAAGAAATAATTCTCCTGTAGGCACCGGTCCACGTCTTGCAGTATATCTGCTCTCAGTTGTTCATCTTGCCGCAAGGTTTGCCAAGGAGACTTGCAGAAACGCATCAGTCAAGCAAAGGAATTGTCAAGAAGAGGGATCGTATACCTGTTCGTCGTCCGCAAGCGGATCGACACTTGACTGAAGATCATCAGGGTGCTCGATATACTTCAGAAAATGTTCTTTCAGTGCAACATAAGTGCTGCGCGCGTCGGATATTTTGCTTGGCCATTGTGCATGACTGAGGTTCTCGAAAAGCAGGAATGCCTGTCCGTAAGTTAGCACAGGGTCTCAAGTGCATACTCACGGAGCCATACCTTCCAACATATCGACCTCAATCCATCGTCACATATATTATCGTCTTGCTCCGACTTGAGTGCTTCTCGAAGGTCCGACGGTGTATCGCGGGAGTGAAACAGGATATTCCATCGCTGTCTAGAAATATCGTTAGCTAGAAAGGACATGGACAGCTTGAACGGAGGGGAAATGCACCTAGAGTCTTCAGTGCCCCTCATTTCCCCATGTGTAATTTTTTTGGGGTTTCCGATGAGTTAAGGAGTGAATGGAGAGAACATGCCAAAGAGATAAGCTGTCGCGGAGGTACAAATGACGTTCCTGATGGGGCGATCGTCATCCTCGGCCTTTCCCCCGCCAACAGAATTCAACTAGCAACAACTCACCAGTCACCACCAAACCTCTCTCCTCATCCCCCAAGTCTCTTAATGGTGCGCGGCGCAGTTCGATGTCGGCAGATCTGTTCGCAGAATTCGGAAATGCGCCGTCCACTAGGCAGCCTTCAAATGCTGCACTCCAGCAAGCGCCTACACCTCAGGCGGGCTCTTTAATCGACGGTCTTGATGCATTTGAAGATGCTACACTCGCCCAATCTACTCCTGGCCATGTCAACGAGCCTGCGCCTCGATCTGGAACTCGCAGGCACTCTATACAACATGATGATTTTGGAGAGTTTGAGCTACCGCAGGCTGGTAACAACAACGATGTGCTTTTTGATGCCGCGCTCGAAGAATTTTCAGACGATGGCAGCGATGACTGGGGTGAATTTGAGACTGCAGAACTCTCAGATGGGCATACAAACCAATACCAAGCCGAAAAGCCCGTCGAGAGACAAAGGATCATAAATAAGCCGGCGGCCAACGCGTTACGGAATACTCAATCGCCGTTGGAAGTTCCGGCAACGGTGGATCTATTAGGCTCGTTGGATTCGCTTTCATTTCAAGATAAGCCGGCAGCTAGTGATCACCGTCCCACAGATATATTGGTCGATGATAGCCCAGAAACGAAGATTGGCAACATACAAAATGCAAAGCCGAAACTGCCAGTGCAGGAAGAGCCGTTCGAGGAATGGGGTGATTTTACAGATGGGCCGATAGAGACCACCCAAGGCTCTAACCCAAAGGTTGCAGACCATCAAGGAGTGCACAGCAAAGGGAGAGACCGGGCGCAAACGTTGGAGCCGACTGCAAAAACAGGAGCAACCAAAGTGCCTAAACCAATAGCACAATCTCCTGCTGGCCATGTGCGTCCCACAAATATCCCCCCTCCGTCAATCTTACTAGAGTTGTTTCCTCAACTTTTTGAGCGCCTGCGTCAAGACGGCGCCGAAGCAAAGAGAAATGTGCAACAAAAGGAAATTCTAGAATCAGTTTCTTTATCTATCATTAACACTCTAAAAACCGTCGCAAGGGTTATTGCTGGCCGCACTCTGCGATGGAAAAGGGATACGATATTGAGTCAGAGCATGCGAATCGGCCCTGCACGCTCAGGCAAGACAGGAGGGATGAAACTGAGTACCGTTAATAAGAACGAGGACATTAAAGAGCAACAGGAGGCTGTCGATGTCATAAACATGTGGCGAGATCGTGCTGCACTATTCAATTCCGTTATTCAGGCCGCAGGGAGGCGTCCGGTGCAGGCTATTATCGAGAACACTCGCGTCACGACTGCCATGGCCAGTCAGGGGGCTATAAAGGCCCCGCACGCATGCGCGCTTTGTGGGCTGAAGCGGGACGAAAGAATACCCAAGATTGACGAAAATGTAGAGGACAGCTTCGGTGAGTGGTGGACGGAGCATTGGGGCCACACTGAATGCAGACAATTCTGGGAGGACAATTTGGGCCTCCTTGAACAGCGATGAGGCTGCTATGGGGTGATTCCACTTGGCATGTTCGGCATTTGACCATGTCAGGCGGTTTACCTTGAGGTTTCACGACCCAAGAGGCATCATCCACCAAATCTGGAACACGGCGCACATGCCTACAGTCTTCCTTCCACTTCTTGGAAGCGATCTACTCAGGGTTGCTATCGCGACGGCCTGCGGCGCTCCGTTCGGCTCTACAAGCGCATCTGTCTGGTTCTGGTATGAGTTACGTCATGGTGTAGCTACTCGTTGTATGCCTAATCGGCGATAACAGAGATAAGCAATTCGCACTCCCGGGTCGGATGGCGGAGAATAGATTGGAGGAAATGGTTGCCATAGTAGTTGGTAGAAAGTCATATTCCATAGCTTTCACAATACTAGGGAATTCAACATGTCCAGTCGGCAGCTAAGAGTAACTTGCGGGAGGGCACCTGAAGTAGTGAGTGGCAGGTTCGTACCCGATGATCAGGGAGCACTAGTGAATGATGCGAGTGCAACCTCATAAGAATGGCAGCCTTATTTACTCACCCATTGATCAGCCGACCACGCTTGCATCAGCGCCAGCATAAACTCATCCCGGTGCGGCTGAGACCCTGTCCTCCTTGCTTGTTTCGTTTGACTGCGTACTCCTATACCCTACCGCCGGCACCCGTGACTTATCGGGCTGTCTTGACTTCCGACTGACTCCACACCTTCATCCGACTCCCTATCTCAGACCAGCTCAACGTCTCAGTCAATCCGCAACAACCTATTGATTCCGGGGGTGTTCACAATTAGTCAAATCTCGATCTATCGTCGTGGTCAAATTGTTTACCTACCAGGCCACCGCAGGAGCTTGGTGAATCCACCAACACTTCACAGCTACCTGCTTCCCCGCCTTGTAACTCCGCTTACCGCAAGGCGGGACCTTCCCAGGCAGAGAGTGCCTCTTTGTTCGAGCATAAATTCTTTCACTTTGCTACAAACTGACACCCTTCGTATTTACTTGCCCAGATCTTGTGCAACTTACACTCCAGGAATTTCAAGGTTCTCTCCTGACCAGTGGTACTCGGGGAAGAACTGGCAGCAACAACAGGACAGAATGGGTCTCTCTTATAACGTCTACCTTACATCTGCCAAAATATTCGGCTGCAAGAAATGCAAAACCCATCTTGCGGACTATGAAGACATTATCAGTCGGGTGAGTAGTTGTTAAACCCCCTATCGAAACTACATATGGTTTAGGAGCTACTGCTAACTGGCCGTCTGTTTTGCAGAGTTTCCGGGGCCAACATGGGAAAGCGTATCTCTTCAATAACGTTGTGAACATTACCCAGTCGGATGCCGTGGAGCGTGGTATGACTACGGGGAGGCATATTGTACGCGACATCGCATGCAGACAATGTAAAGAAACGGTAGGATGGAAGTACGACAAAGCGTACGAGAACAGCGAGAAATACAAGGAAGGGAAGTTTATTTTGGAGGAGGAGCTCCTATGCGTGGTGTGCTAGACTTCCAGCCCAGCTTAACACGCGCTCGAAAGCTATATCGACAGTTTGACGCAGTCTGGTCTTGTTGAGGGTCCCGAGTAAGGCTCGCACGGCTCTACCTGCACAAACCGGACGACTATTACATGAGCATATTTGAATTGGCGCAAAGTGAACGGCGTTTGTTGGGTTGTACTTCATAGTCTATTTATTTTGGTCAGGTTCAGGCTGGGAGTTTATGTCTTCCATATGACACTGTGGACAAGGGAGGTGTCGATTCCCAGTTGTTCAGATTGGATTTATTCTTATATTATTTCTCTCTATTCCTATTTTATAACAACACTGCATCTGGTTGGGTCGATTGCCGTTCAGCTCTGGGTCTACGTATTTCCAGAATCGAACAACAAGGTCCCCTCGCTTGTGGATATTCAAACAGGCCGTTAAACAGTTCTCGACTGCAACCAGTCCACTCAACATTTTCAGCACAATTCTTCATTGATTGTGGCATCAAAGACCTCAACTCTCTCCCCCATTTACAAACCCAATCATGCTTTAACTCTAGAACATGGCCATCCACGGCCGGATCAGGGAGCCATAGAATGGGCCAATATGACGGCCCCACCACCTCTCGACAGAGTGGCCGTTTATCGGACATGAAGCCGAGATTTGCCCCTCCCCCGCGCTCAACAACAAATGCGTGTGACGACAAATAAATCCATATTATTCCATCTACCAAGAGTCGGGAGAAAAAAAGGGGGGACATGTCCAACAAGACAATGCGCGCCGTGGTTTTCAATGGCCTATACAAAGTCGCCGTTGAGGACCGTCCCATTCCCCAGGTCCAGCACCCGGAGGATATTGTTATTAAGGCGACATATACTGCGCTTTGCGGAAGGTAGCTGGAACTCTCCTCCCATGTTTACTTAACGGTGCAGGTGTATTCGAACGCGTCCTAAAGTAACTGTTGGTTATAGTGACCTCCATGTATACCGTGGCACTGAACCTGCCGGGACTGGGTTCATCATGGGCCACGAGGTAACGGGTGAAGTTGTCGAGGTTGGTGATGCGGTGAAGACCGTGCAAAAGGGGGACTCTATTGTTTCTGCCTTTACAACATCATGGTATGTTACTCACTTGCTAGCTTGCTACCAAGGTGTGGCGGACATGGTACATAGTATGGAAGTATGCTGATACATCGAGATACCGCAAAGCGGAACCTGTTACTATTGCAAGGCAGGCTTCTCATCTAGATGTGACAAGAATGCACTTCTTGGATGCGACAGTCTAGATGGTGCCCAAGCTGAATACGTACGTGTCCAGTCAAATTCGATCATCCTTGAATATGCATAATAAACTAAGCTAAATTCCATGAAGGTCCGAATCCCAAACGCAGATGGAACAGTTATCAAAGCACCACCGGGAATCGACGAAAAGTACCTCGTTCTAATGGGTGACATTTTCCCAACTGGATACTTCGCCGCTCTGAATGCATTCAAGAACGCCACTGCCGAGCAAATCGCCCAGCAGACTATTGTACTCATCGGCTGTGGACCCGTTGGTCTCTGCGCACTGATCAATGCCCTCGAATACAAGCCGAAGCATATCCTTGCCGTCGACTCCGTCCCACCCAGACTCGAGATGGCTCGGTCCCTCGGTGCGGAGCCATGGAACTTCCAGACAGACAGGGAAGGTCTAGGCAAGAGGGTGCTTGAGCTGACCGAGGGCCGTGGAGCAGATGGTGTTATTGAAGTTGTGGGTTTGAGCCCGGCATTGAGGATGGGGTTTGACCTCCTCAGACCGTGGGGTGTTATTAGTAGCGTTGGCGTTCATAACGGAGAGGTAGGCTATATTCACCCCCGGCTTCTGCGGCCATCCAGACTGGAGCATCTATTAATGATTGGCAGATACCGTGGAATGGAAACGAGGCGTATGGGAAGAATTTGACTCTGCAGATGGGCCGATGCCCCGTGCGGTCTGTTTCGGATGCGGCGCTAGAGGTGCTGAAGAGGAACCAGCACTTACTTGGGTAGGTCTTTTATATTTGCGATATTGACCCTAGTGCTAATGTGTATTGCCATGGCAGATTCATGGCGGATCACATCATGCCTCTCTCGCAAGCTGTTGAGGCATATGATTTGTTCAATGCAATGAAGGTCCAGAAAGTGATTTTTGAGGCAGCAAAATAGACTGAAGCCAGACCCTGTCTTCGTCAATATTTTGTCCACGGAACTATAGAGGTATAGAGTGTATATAGATGAGAATGTGTGGTGTCTGCAACCTGACTACACCGTAACCTTCCAAGGTTCGTAACAACAACTCAACATTTGACCAGAAACCTAATTAGGCATAAGGTGCATAGGTATAAGGTGCATAATGCCTAAATAGCCACGTTGAATCCAACAAATTCCAAAACTCAATTCATAAAATGGAAATACAAAATCAGGCATAAAACGTAAAACAGACCAATCAGCCCTCGCCAGCAAAGCTGACCTCCATCCCGCTCTCTGCCTTACCACCATGGACTTGTGTAGTCTACCTTTCCTCCAGGGTCGAAAGTTGAAACAGGCCGAGGTAAGCCGTCTTCACTCCAATGGTAGATAAGGCAGAGAGACCCACCCACGCCCCTGTGATTGTGGCGTGAACATAGGTACAGTAGATGAGATGTTCACTGACACGACCCACTCACGACTGGCAGCTCCAGGGACAGGAGATATCTACTTACTTAAGCATAACGTAGATATTCCTGTGCCAGGAACCATGGCAGATGGCAGGCACCTAGACACGGCTGGGATACGTGCAGATCACGCATGCGGGACGGTACATATATCCCCGTCCTCCTGAGTACTACTGTACTAGTATGCAAGGAAGGATGAAGTTGCCAGGCTGCTTTCCTGGGGAGGAAAGGAAAAGGGATTGTGCTGCAGGTGTGGCTGGTGATTGCAGTGCGGGGAAGGAGCTTATTGGATATGCCCAGACTCGCAGGTGGTACGATTGCGTGAGTGGACCATCTGCCTAGGAATTATAGCCGAGGATAAATGGAAATCAAAGCACAGATGAAATAAATTGCTAGGACATGTAGTGAACGAGGGTGGTCTAGAATCTAGAAATGAGATGTGGTATCTATATAGCACCATTACTTGGCTGATGAAATCAACCCAAGAAAAAGTGGATAATGCTAGAATGCTCTCCGTTGAGATTTATACATGTATAATGGTATAGGTGCCACGCAAAAGTGGCGTTGTATAGTGAAAAGGAAAAGGGAAAAAGAGATAGACGGGAGGACTGGGTCGGCAAGGAGAAAAAGGAAAGAAAAGAAATGCAAAATATGAAATATGATCAAAGGGATGGGCGGTTACGACAAAAAGGAAACATATGATATAATATACCCTTGAATTCCATCATGCAGCAGGGTGCCCCAGCCAAGTAAACGGGGCAGTTACAGTCCCTGAAATTGTCATACACGCAAAAGGGGTCTCCAACTCCAACTAGTCAAAGCACAGCAACATTCGCAAAGTTCACGCAGGGTCTCGTACATTTCGTGAGAGTTATAAAGTTTGGGGCAGTTCCGAGGGGGGCAAGTCACTCAGGAAAATTTGACGGCTATGAGAGGATTTTACTCCTCCATCCGTCCAAAAACACCATCGTCATCGTCGTCCGCCTGGGCGGGGCGGCTGCCAAAATCAACATCAGCGTTGCGGGTTTGACGGCTGCTGCGCTCCGTCTTCCCCAGCCTAACTTCGCGCTCGTCTGACACCTTGTACGACATCGACGGATTGTACGACAGGGACGGGAACACATCCTGGTGGGAGTTAGGCAGGGCAGTATCAGTGACACTGGCCCCTGAACGGCCTAAATTTTGATTCTCCAGAGAGCTGGCCTGATCGAGGAAGCGAGACGGAAGCGGGGGCACTGGTGGAACACCAGGAGACACGGATGTCGGGCCCATTCGGGGAGTCCCAAAATTGCAGAGTCCGATGGCTGCAGCCAAATCTGCCTCATCTTCGTCAGGCAACTTCGCCTCAGCAGTGGAAGGCCGAGTGTCAATGCTTGAGTTGCGGAAGTGCGAAAAGGCAGGAGAGGGCCATGGCGCACTCCCCGTGAACGAGCTCGAGGGAACAGACTGGAAGGAGTGGGAGTACTGAGGGCCCGCATTGTTGACACCGCCAAAAGGTTTCTCAGCCTCAACGGACATATCGTCATCGCTGTTATCCTCGTCCATCGGCGGTGGTGTAGTCTCCGCCGAGCTGAGCCCGTCTCGGAGTTCGGACGACGCGCCTGGTGAAGCCGAAGAAATCTCCGACTCGGCGTCAGGGTTCTCGGAAGTCGGGTCATCGACATTCATGTTGACGAGGACAGACGCTGCCTCCAACAGTTGCACCTGTTGATGCTTCGAGATCAGGAGTTTCGACGTGATCGCCCATGCAGGGTCATGCTCCCACCTGTATTTCGATAACATGTCAACCGACTGAAACTCCATTACGAGCTGGGAGAAGGGGGGACGAGAGAGTAAATAGGGAGCTAGTTGACCACGAAGGCGACCGTTGCAGAGCCGACATGGTGCAATGCTCCAAACCGGGCCGGGCGGCAGGATGGCAAAGGGGGGAGGTTACACACATATGCTTGGACAAGCAACTGCCATGCTTGTACCCCTTCCCACAACGATCGCAGCGAAGTTCGGGCCTGGAGCCTTTTCCTTCGCCCTTGACCAGATGGCCTCCTTCGCTAGCCCGACGGTTTCGGTTCTTGGTGCTAATCGGCTTGCCAGAGGGAGCACTTCCATCCACCACGGTATGGGCCATTTGTGAGCCGTCCTGGGCGAGGTTCGGCGATGCCTTGCGAGCAACGGGGGAGTCCCGGTTGGGGCTGTTGACACTGCGGGAAAGGTATGAGCCAAAAGCAGAGGTGGCTCCGACCGAGCTAGACTCTAAGCCTTTCCGACTTCCTCGACGATGGGCGGGCATCGCGATTCCTGTGGAATCTGGGGAGTCTCCTAAGGAGGCAGCAACCGCAGCGGCGGCGTTGGCGGCGGCTGTGGTGGTCACGCTCTTTCGACGAGTGACCCGGTGGTTTGAGTTCACGGCACCAAGGGAGATAGAATGGGAATGGTGACGAGGCGTGGAGTGAGGAAAGGGGCGAGAGAGAGATAATTCCTAGGAAAAGAGAGCATCATTAGCATCGGAATTTTTTAATTCTTCTATGTTTAAAAAAGAAAGTTGTTGGAATGCTAGAGGCGGCAAAAAGACACGCCTAACAAAGAAGACACAAAAAGAGTAAGTTACCTTGAATGAGGCCATGGTGGGTACGTGGACTTCTGGAAAGTCAATCCCAGAAAGCCCTTGAAGAGATGGAAGTCAAAACAACTGTCTGTTTCTCGCGGTCAGTGGCTGTCTGAAAAAGAATCAAGGAGCTGAAGATCAGCGCAGAAAGTCGAGTTGGGGGGAGAGGGAAATCCCGGGGGGTGCGCAGGGTACCTGTGGGCGACGGGAGACTGGGCTCAGGGCGCAGATGATAAGCAATTGGGCAAGCAGGAATTGAGTAGGGAAGGCAATGAAAAAAAGGACGAGCGAGAGAGAGAAGGGAAGAGAAGAGGACAGAGAGAAAGGAGGACGAAATCAAGGAGCTGAGGGGATAGCGAGAGGGAGATGAGTGTGGGAGAGAGGAAGAAAGCCGCAGCAGGAGGCACTCAGTCGAGAAGCAATGGAAGCAGAGGGAGCCAGAAAGAGGCACACCAGAGGAGAACGGTATCGCGAACCCCCCAATACCGGTGGGACAGTGGGAAGCGCAGAATATTACACCACCGATACAGGTCTCTTACAAGTGGCATATTTTTGGCGCCTGGACTTTGCGGGGGTTCTCTGGCTGCTTTGCTAGTCAAATGCATTCAGTAATGCGGGGACTGACGATCAGACACTCTCCTTTTCCGCGTTGCGAACAACAACAATAATAATCGCGCATGGCGAACACAAATAATGCTCTTGTCGGGCCTTCTGCTGCTACAAACGACGGCCTCGTGCGCGCTTACAGTTCATCGAGGGCGATTATCTTCAGCTGGTTCCTGACTAACGGGCCAACAGCAAGGCAGAGACGATGATGTGACTCGCTCCACCCGCATCTGGGAGCCGACCGGCCAGCCAGCACCCAGTCAGCAACCCCCCTGGGCCCATCCCAACCATTGGCAGGCTGACACAACCACGTCTGTCGTTCCCCGGTATGAAGCTCTGATTAATTGCACACACTCGGGACGAATAATTCGGTTCTAGGGCTCGTTCTCCAGACCCAAGCGAATCCGACGCTTTCTGACAGCGAACTTCGGAACAACAAGGCTGGCCAAACTCAAAAGCTGTAAAATAACCAGATTGAGGCATTTAACCCCGTACCAAGGTAACAAGGGTAACATGATGTGGCTGTGGCCTCAGGTCAGGATGAACCGCCCAAAACACGCTTGTGACTGTCTGACTGACGGTCTTAGGCCTGGCCGGTGGGGAATGACATCATCTACCCGCTCCACCGTCAGTCGACGATTGGCTGTCAGACTGGGGAAATGCCAGCCCGGCTCTGACCCTCAGTCGATAATTCGATATCACCTCAGATACGATCCATTCCAGTGTCTGAGCCCTGAGGGCGATTGCTGCATGTCACAAATAACAATACGGGCAAATCGTCTCAAGAACCTGGTTATCCTTCACGTCGGCACATCCTCCGAGTTCTCCGAATGACAATACGATCCCTCCAGACCCTGAGGAAACCGCGGCCAGATTACCACCTATCACTGGCGATCAGATGGCCAGGTGGACTCAGGTTCATTATTGAAGTGACTCCAGGTCATTGAAGAGGCCAGTGCTGTCCGACGTCATGTGCCAGCTGGCCCAGCTCCGACCTTCCCCAATGTTTCAACTTTTTTATTTTTTTTTATTTTTTATTTTTTTGAAAAGATTTAATTTTCCTGCTAGATATTAATTATTTCCCGGTCGTCAATCAGCCGAACAGCGATGAATAATAATACCCTGTTTGAGACCAGATTGTCTGTTCGCAACTTCGACCGGGTTGACTCAGGCTGGCTGGTCCGATATCGCTCTCTGGTCGCAATGCACTTTCTCACCGGGGCTACTACAGTATCAATCACTGATTACGCCTTATCTCAACATTCTCGGAATCGACAAGGATAGCATCCGCAGCCCACAATTGATAATCAATAATTGATGATAATCACCCGCTAGACAGTAGACACATCCTCCGGATGTTCATACGGGTATTAGGTAACATTCCCAAGCCAGAACAGCTGTACTGTGTATGAACTATGAAATTGAAGGCCAGTAGTATTCTGCGCCCCTGCAGTCTCGGTTATATATTTCCGAGTTCATTCCGACTTCCGACTTCTGAGAACCATTTGCTGCTATTTAGGCTGGCGCAATCCGAGCACAAAAGCAACTGCTCGCGCCCCCGCAATATTACTACGGTAGACATCGCCCAGCAAAGCACGTTATTTAAGGTTAAAACCATTGAATGGCTTATACAAACAATATCATCAGAGCCATTATTAGGACCACAGCCGCTTTATGACATACCACAGCCAAATTCAATAAGAAGCACCAGTCCTAGCTAGTTAACCCATAAGCATTAATCTCTTGAGGAACTGTACAGTATACATCGTACCAAGGTCAGGTACTTATAGTTCCGACAATAACCCCATCTGATTGGCCAGACAGTGCCGGAATTCGAAACCCACCACAGCTTGTTGAGTGTCCATGATACGCCAGTTCTTTTTGGCAGTGCTCATTCAATTCTAGAGATGCAGCAGATATGACAAAATTGATGGAGACCACAGGTTGTGCTAACGTGGAGTCAACTCCGACTCAAGGTCAGCATGTGCACACAACAGCTCTAGGATCTGCGGCATCACTTCCACGTTCTCGGGGCTATTGTGCCCGAGGACAATTCGGCCTTCATCATCACAGGCTAACGCTGGGCGTGGGTCCATGTTGCCAGTGCTGACCAGGAGATCACACATCTCCAGGTCACCGAGCCGCACAGCCACGCGCAAGGGATCCTGTTCCCCATGTTGAGGGTAGGTATTCCAATCGGTGCTACTCTGCAGAAGTAATATTCTGGCGGATTTGTATCGGTTCCCCGGGGCCTGTATGTTCTTGATGATTCGCACCAAGGGTGTGTTTCCCTGGTCATCTGTTTGGTGTACGCCTTCCTGAAAGGCGGGAATCAAAAGGCCAAACATATTCGGATTGCAGATGTTGGAAGCTAGATGGAGCACATTTTCGCAGCGGTAGTTTCGGTGCTGAAGATGTGCTCTAATGAGCTCCTCCCCTAACAAAAAGACTACCATATCAACCTGGTTTTCCAAAACAGCTTCTCCAACTGATTGATGAGTTGGCTTACGAAACGCCCGCGGTCCCTGTTGCTCATATGGGGGCTCACGTAACAATTCGTTCCGCAGCTCTGATTTGCCCTGTGCGCTGCTTATCAACCGACGCGCGAACTGCACACACCCTGCGCTGGCAGCCACACAGAGGAGATCATTGCCCCATTTTCCTTCAATCATCTTGTCCAAGACGTAGTCGACCAACCCAAATACAAAATTCCAGTTGTGGCGATGTACTCCTAGCTCACGCCACTTTCTTATGACGAGCCGGAAAAAGCGAATATTCTGTAGCTGGTGCCCAAGTCTCTTATCTAAAAAAAAGCATCTTGAGCCTCGATACATCACCCCACTGCAGGATTTGATCAGTAGCTGCCAAGGCTGTCTCCCGAAGGAACTTGTCCTAGTTGAAACTCGAGTTATCAAGCATATCTCGTAGCACGGCCTCTGAGCCATAGAGCGCAGCGATTCCAAGAGGATCATATAGATGACTATTAAACTCAACCCTTGGCGTCAATGTGCACCCCGGGCGACAATTTTGTTGAATCCAATTGCGCAGCCGAGTCGAGCCCGCTTGGCATAGATCCTCTATCCTTGCCAGTAGACTTGGAAGGGAGTTAGTTGGGACGTTGGCCAAATGCTCCAGCCAAAAGCATGAAGCGTAAACAAAATGCTCGCCAAATCCACGATCAACAGGATCATAACGAATAAAACATGCAGTATCTTTCTCCCAGTCTTCCCATGTGCAAATGGGATTGAATCGACCGGACCGTTGTTTCCCTTAAAGAAATCGTATCCTTGAGGCAGCTCCGCAATTGCTGCTTGTTCCTCAGAAAATAGATCGCAATGGGTGATATCTTCGAGGAGATACCGGATACAAATATCCAAAATGATTGCTTCAAGGTATTGCGGATCCTGGCTGGGGATCACTTGATCACTTCCCGTTGAGCCCAGATGAGCTGGCTGTGGCTGTTGGGAGGCCCATTCCTCTATAACAAACTCCTTCACTGACTGGTGTACAAATCGAACCTGGTGCTTTTGGAGGTTTTCGTAGTCTACCCGGGAAATAAATGGATAAATCATACTCATGATTCTTTGGTGGTCTACTAACTGGGAAACAGCATGCACAGTTGTAACGTCTTGAGTGGTGCCCAACGCAACAGCCCAGGCGAGCTCCAGTATACTCAAAGGTCTGTGGGCGACCACGAGAAGTCTCAGAGCTGTCCTGGCCAGCTTTTCATTTTCGGGGTCACCTAAAGTGCAGCGGGAAAGCAATGTGACGTAAAGACTTGAAAGCTGCATTGGTAGTTGCATGCTATCCAAGAAGCGCTGCATGGGGTTGAATGCCATGATTTTTCGGATTTCGAGAATGTCAATTATTGTTTTCGTCCATATAGCACTCCCTTGCGCTGAACGAGAGAGTTTATTAATAACAAGAGCTTTGACGTCCGCTGACAGGTAGGGAAGGCGCCTTTCCATTATTTTGTCAGCGATAATGCAATCTCGGCGAGTGTCAGCGCGCAGCTCAATTTTAGCAGTATCACCCAGTTGGTTTAGTATCTCTTCTTGAGGACGAGAGGACAGTATAGTTTTCAGGCAAGGAATTTTCTGGGACGAAGATCTTAGTAGCCCGAGAAGGTCGTTGCGTGATAATCTATCACATTCGTCCAGTCCGTCAATAACGACGAAGAGGGGTCGGTCAACCGTGTCCAGTAGCATTTGAAGCGACTCTCCCAGTTCTGTAATGCTCGTGGCTGGATCGACAATCCCGGAAACCTGGGATTCCTCATACCATTTGGAAAACTGTCTTTTTAGGCCAGGAAGCTGTTCGAGAAGAGACAGTATGAGAGCGGAGACTATGTTAAGTGCCTTTCCAGACCCATCGTCTCGGCAATAGTAATAACATAACTTTGGCTGGGGCAGTTGGCGCCCGCTCCGTCGGCGCAGCTCATCAATGATAAACGACATAGCGACTGTCTTTCCATGGCCCACATCCCCAAGGATCACCAACTGCTCTGACTTCGAAGAGTTATACCAGCTCATGAAGCCAGGGTCGTCAAGTAAGTATTCACAGGCACCATCAGCTCGGAGACTTCGCAGGCTGGCGTGATATTTGTTCTGGCGAACCGCCTTCTCGCTGTCTAGCCATCTGGAGACTAAAGCTACTTAGCCGTGCATACAATAGGTCCCAAAACCCCAAGTACTTACTTTTAAAGACATAGAGCGTAGCCTTTATGTCGTCTAAAATGTCAAATGTGGCTTTTTGTATAATCTTTTGAAGAGTGTCAGCATGTGTCAGGAAATATGGGACGATATTTGGAATACGGTCCGTCTCGAAAAACATTTGTAACCGCTTTGCTCTTTTTCTAGTCAGTATTTCAACAGCGGCTCCATAAAACTCCAGAATCTTCTCGTAGACCAGTACAAGTATCTGTAAGATGTTAGAAGAGCTCGAAAGTATTAACCACAGGAATAATACCTTGTGAATGTCTAGCCTATCCGCTTTTTGCCCGAGCGTATCGCAATCATCAATATAAGACATTCAACCTAGCATGTTCCCGATTTGCTTTGCAATCTCTTCGTTGGTATTTGCAAAACTGATTGCTATTTGTGTACATGTCAGTTAATACGAGTGATACACTAATGCCCATCGAAATTCGAAAAATCCGCCTTATGAACGAACGAACATACCACAGTAACACCATCTAACCATACCCAAAACCGCAGATGCAATCGGCTCGAGGTTTGCTACTTGGGATGCCAGATCCAAGGCAAACTTGAAACTCTCAAGAGGTACTTTTGCAGCCCGCAAACACTTCACACCTCTCAAGAAGGCTGATTGTTGCACTTCGTCTTTCTCGATGTTATCAATATTCTCCAACATCTGTTTGACATGCTTTCCCTCCAGAAGAGCAATGTCTAATTCTCCGCGAGGGTTCTCAACCGCTGGTGAAGTCTGTGCCGTAGCGCTTCACCTTCTGTTGGCTTTGTCATTGTGGGAAGGAAGCCAAAGGCGTCTTTGAAAGTTGAGCACAACGTAGCGTTGACAGTTGACGCTCATCCAACAGCCATCCATGGCTCGCGGGAGGAGGAGATTGCCTTTATAAAAGGACAGCACGTCAGCCATGATGCTGCTATCCGTTGGTGATACTTATCCTCCAGAATGAGTGATGTTGATTGGAGATATTCCGGGTTACTTTATTTTTTTTTGGCAGTACTTAATAGTAGCTTGAGCGACAAGGCCTATATGGTTGCATGCCTCGTATTACAGAGTGGTTTGACATCAAACAAACAGCTATCGGGGAAGGTTAGTCTAATAGGTATCCAGTAGTTCTAGCAGTTGGAGTCTTGGCAATGTATGGGTACTGGTAGGACAAACAATCAACGATAAATGTTCACCGTCAAGAGACTGCGAGCAATGAGCAGGCTATGTTTCTACAAATAAAGAAGAGCAGTGCAAACACATGAATTAATGTTCAGATTATAAAATAAAAGCGCATGGGCAATCACAGTCTGTTCTGCCGACTTGGGTAGGTAATCCACACCGCCTTTGCTCGGTGTCCCGTGGCCCGTCGAAGCCTCATACGTAGACTTGACTCCTGCACCTACCATAACACTGGAGTCTCGTCAAGATGTCCAGCACAATTACTCCTGTTTTGGCGCTCGACCGGACCGTGGACATAACTATGGATGCCGTGGAAGTTTCCCATCCCCTCTGCCGATGGCTTCAGCAAAACCCGTGAAGTCGAGGCTGCCCGGTGTTCATGTCAAAGCAAATCCACACCGTGCATTAACGTGCAAATGTTGCACAACTCCAACTTTCTTCCATGCGCCCCTAGTATAGACTATCTATATTCCTCACAAGTCGCAGCTGCACTTATTTTCCTCCATGGCCCATTGGCTTGCATATGACTGGGCCCACAATGGATACCCACCCGACCCGTGGCAGAATCAACGATGTTTTCGAGGCCTCGAGAACAATTCGTGCTGGCGAGTTGTTGAAGACGGATATCACTGCCTTGCTCTTTGTCCCAGTTATACTTGACTGCGGATAATACGCAAAGTACCACTTCATGTAGGTCCAATGGGGTAATGTACTTGGAAAGGAGAGTCCGTTGGTAGTTGGATCATCCACGCTAAGGATCCTGAATGGGTCTTCAATCTTTTCTTCAAGCGGCTGGCTGGGTTGAAAGTTTAGAATTGAAACTTGGAACCTGGGGCCGACTGAGGCTCCTGATAGGGGGGTTCTACGGAGGTGTGCACTAAAAGTATCCGCGCGGCGCTAGTGTACCAAATGTAACACTTGTTCAATATTACTAGTAAATTTGTATGAGAGATGTAACCCAGGCAACATAATTGCGGCTATCTATTTAAAATGCCCCTCAAACACGCAAAAAGGTCAAAAGGAGAAGAAATGAAGCTATTCACAGTCTATCCACTCAGGTGAGAGATCTTGACGAGTGGAGAGCTGTCCTTTCAACCGCTTACCTCTCCAATTGCGTGTATCTGAGCCTTCTCGATACTCGTTGCCCCCCTCTAAGCGGATTATCTCATTACGATTTATAAGTAGGCGTTGAATCCAGTCCTGGATCATCTTCTGTGGTAGCTCATTCCACGCCTTAATCCATACCTCTTTAGCAGTCTTTCTATCCCGAGGCGCTCCTCGCGCAGTTGTACGTTTCTTTAGCCATGACCAACAAGGCTCAATTGCATTAAGATCAGGTGAATTACCCGGCCAGTCATCAATCCGTTGGATACCATAATAATCGTATACACGTTGCTGGGCGTGGTGACGATGAGCAGGTGCCTTATCCTCTAGAACTCGTGTATTCGGCCGTGCCTCCTTGCAGCGTTTCGCGAAAGGGATAAGATAGGGAATTAAAACCTCCTAAAGTAGCCCAGAAGTTAGATATTATAAAGAAATCGTATATAAAAAAGAACCAGACCTTTTGATACCGATACCAATCAACCCCCCCTTTACCCTTGCGTACAAGCTTGCCATTTTTCTCGTTCCATTGAAATTCTGGCTTTCGACCACCTCTAGGACGAAGTTGAAGCCGACGAAGAGCTGTATTCAACTCCCATTCCTGTCTGCATACTGGCTCAAGGTCTTCATTCATCTCTTCAATTGCTTTATCTGCATTTCGTCGTTGAAGAGCTGACTCTGGATCGTAGATATATAAAGGACCTTTAGAGTCCCATGAAAAGCATGCCCATACCATAAACTCCGAGCAACCCTTCCACCGTCTTCGTATACACGTTTGATTATATTGATCCTCAGGTGTACGCCATACTCGAACCGCTCCGCGTCGTTGACCTAGAACAACAGCCGTTTCATCGGTAAATATAAGATCTTTTATCGAATCGTTGGTCCACGGGTTCTGAAGACAATATTCAAGCCGTTTGGCCTTCATCGCGTCAGTAAGACCAGGTTTAGTAGAGGGTTTCGCATTATTTAAGCCATAAGAATGAAGAATACGCAGAACTGAAGATGAAGATATACCGGCTTCAAAAGCTAGTATTTCAGAGGATTTCTCACGCCCAGCTCGATCCTTTGAAATACTCTGTAGTATAGAACTTTCTATAGCTGGAGTAATTTCTTTAGGACGACCTGAGCGCTTGCTATCCTCGAAATACTCCTTCTTAACCCTTAGAGACTCCTCTGGTTTATATCCACGCGCCTTTGCCTTCTTTATAAGGTCCTGAATCGTCCGCGGAGCCACCTCTAAATAAGAAGCAATGTCCAGCGTTTTGAAGCCAAGGCCATATAAAGTAAGGATCTGGACGCGGAGTTCTACCGGATGATAACCATTGGCAGGCATCGCGGGGCCTTGAAGGTGTAAAGAGATCTCGGTGGCTTATTGAATTATAGAGGCAGGCAGGAGGTTTTAAAGACACTAAAAATCTGAAAGATCCGTGAAATAGCGGTCTGAATAGCTTCAATATTGAGGATTTAGAGGATTCAAAAGGAATTGACGGAGCAGAAGATCAAAACAATTAGTTAAGTCAGGATTATGTTTTGATGTTTTATACCTCATACAAATTTACTAGTAATATTGAACAAGTGTTACATTTGGTACACTAGCGCCGCGCGGATACTTTTAGTGCACACCTCCGTATTATACTCCGCATGATTCAAATCCCAGGCTAGTTCAGATATGTATGGTTCCGCCCCGTCGATGTCATTCATCGCTCAGGAATTTTTATCCTGATTCTGGAAGGCCTATCATAGGTTTGGCCTAACAATCTCACATACAATGTAGTACCAACTTTGCTTTGCGATATTGACGTGAAGGACTGAAGGTGGCTTTCGTCCACCGTCAGGTAGAGTTAGGCGGCCGCCGCCCAGGTGGGTAGAAAGTGGTGGGTCCGCTACGTGACGAGTATACACAATTTTTTGCTCAACCTGAAAACATCGTCCCGTCTTGCTCACTCTCACCCTCATCCTCAAGATTGCCCTGTGTCTTCAGTCTTCAGTCTCCACCATTCGACTAAGATGCTTCATACTCGACTTCGCCCTCTCCGTCTTCCCCGTGCTGCAGATCTTCCCTCCTCTTCGTCCTCTTCTGGCGCAACACCGAACTGCGGCTCTGAGGATGTAGATGAAGACTTCGATGAGGATCCAGAGGACCTTTTTGCCTCATTCATCCAAATACCACACCTCTTTCCTGACGACGTCCCTCACATCCACGGCGACCCTGGCCAACAGCTCATCTACTCTTCCCCACTATATGGCGACCTACGGATAATGGTCCCGTCCTACCCGGGTCAAAGTGAGGACAAGTCAAAGGAAACTATTGGAGTCAGCCCCGTTGATGGTGCAACGGCGCGCCTGGAGGAAGAGCGGAAACTACACGCGCATTTTCTCTGGAGTGCGGGTATGGTTGTTGCAGAGGGGATTGAGTACGCCGACTCGCAGAGCAAATCTGGCGATGGAGACCTGGAGATGTGGAAGGTACGAGGGGAGAAAGTATTGGAATTAGGCGCTGGTTTGTTCTTCCCCCCTCTCTCTCCTTTCCTAAAATTTCTCATACGCCACTTGCGCAAGAAGTTGGATTTGGGAACGTACTGATTATCATACACAGGCGCCGCACTCCCATCCATAACAGCCGCGCTAGCAAAGGCATCGGCAGTAACAATCACAGACCATCCATCGTCTCCAGCCCTAGGACCATCAGGCGCTATATCCTTCAACGTCAAGTGTAACCTTTCTCGCCCAGAATGCGCCGCCGAAATTGACATCCGACCACACGAATGGGGAACAACTCTCACCTCCGATCCCTGGGCTGTCGCCAATAAGGGCCTGTACACACGTATCATAGCAGCAGACTGCTACTGGATGCGCTCTCAGCACGAGAATCTTGCGCGCACAATGAAGTGGTTCCTTGCGCCAATGGGGAAGGTCTGCGTTGTTGCGGGGTTCCATACAGGGAGGTCCATCGTGGCGGGATTTTTCGAGACGGTCGTGGAAATGGGGTTAGAGATCGAGAAGATCTATGAGCGGGACTTGAACTCGAGTTTGGACGAGGAGGGCGGAGAGCTGAGGAGGGAGTGGGTTAGTGAAAGAGAGGGTGAGGGCGTGGAGAACAGGAGGAGGTGGTGTGTCATTGCTGTTTTGAAGCATGCCTCTTCTGCTTCTTTTACCTAGCTCTATAGAGGGCCATGTGATATGAATTATGATAAAGACATTAGACACGCTGAAAGCGCTGTTTTGAAGCATGCCTCTTCTGCTTCTTTTACCTAGCTCTATAGAGGGCCATGTGATATGAATTATGATAAAGA
Organism: Aspergillus sydowii CBS 593.65; assembly: GCF_001890705.1. Lineage (NCBI taxonomy): Eukaryota > Fungi > Ascomycota > Eurotiomycetes > Eurotiales > Aspergillaceae > Aspergillus > Aspergillus sydowii. The sequence continues at coordinate 70,093 of NW_024467866.1, forward strand.
CATTAGACACGCTGAAAGCACACTGTGCAGACTCCCTGTCCTTCTTGCCCACCGAACCTGAACCGGGGATATTGGACTCTGCCCCAGACAACCAACTTTCCAGAGTCAGAATCACCAGCTTCAAACCCAATCGAGGCAGAAGTAAACCATTGAACGACCTCCTCCTCAGTCCAGTTACAACTCGTCACAACTAGGAATCCACCCTTCCGGACCAACCCCCCGGAAATCCCAGGATACCGCTCGCATTGATTCTTCTCTGCCATCAGGGAAACAGCATCGAACGTCCCCTTGTCAAGAACAATATCAAACCCTCCCTTGTTATACGGGAACCACCCTACTTTCCCCGCACGCAACTCGTCCTCAGAACCGAGGATATCCCACTCTTCAAACTGAATCTCGTCCCATCCTTCTTCTTCTTCTCCCTCCCCAGCAGCTCCCTCCTCGTCACCATCATCATCGGACCCAACCCCACCCTCATCCTCCGAATCCGTCTGATAAGCGTCATGCCTCCTTGTAACCTGCAATTCCCTCGCCAACTCCACGCTCTTCCCCGAATAATCAACCCCCACCATATCCCCCACAAACCCGCCGCGCTTCCTCAGCAACGCCAACATACTGCCATTCCCCGTCCCAAGATCCAATACACTCGGCTGCTTTTTCTTGTCCTCCGCACTAAGCACTGTCTTTCTTGCTCCCTTCTTCCCTCCTCCTCCTTCTCCTCCTCCTCCCCGTCTAGATCCTAGCGTATTACACGGCGCAAGGGGAAACTCATCCCGCGTTAAGAATTCAAGGACCTTCTGCGGCGCATTGTGTTCCGAGAACCAGGAGGTGCCGGGGTCCGAGTCGCCATTGTAATCATCGTCTTCATCTTCGTTTTCTTCGTCGGAGTCTTTCACTCCATCTAGGTCTTCGTCTTCGTTATTGCCGTCGGCGGCGGGGGTTTTATCGTCCGCCACGTTCTTCTGTTTCGTCGAGATATGCGTTAGGGTCCTGGAGTAGAAGGTTTCCCAGCTGGTTTTCGGTTAGTTCTTATTTTGACATATTATATCTTGGTCTAGATTCATGCGCATGGTGTGTTCATCACGTAGATGAGTATTGTGCTGCTGTATGTAGCATAGCGAGGGGAGGAGGGGGAGGTAGCGGGGTAAAATTCGTCCGCGCGTGGAAGTTCGGACTCACTATTCCTTTGTACCTAGTTCGCTAGGTGAGAGATGGGTGGGGTGTGTTTCATCTGCTGTGTTTGCCATATTGAATGATTCAATTGTCGATAGAATCGGTTGGCGGAGGAATTGTAAGTAGTGAAAGCAAGCTGTCTAAAAATGATTTGGAGTTGAGATTTCTCGCGGGCTGGTCCCGCACGCGCACTTGGAAACCCTCCCAACAACACCCCTTTTTCAAATAGTAGTACTACGAATTTACGATTGATTAAAGTATTGAATATTCCGTTATTTAGAATCCGCATTCATAACTGTGTTCAGAGAGTCCCCAGGGTATTTGACAGCCATCACATATTAAAAAATAGACAGTAGACAGAGCGAATGTATATGATGGGAAGTAGACCGAATTGCCCACAAAACCAACAACACATCAATAATATTACAAGTTAACAGGAACGAGAATCCGAACCTTTACCTCTTTTGAACGCCCAGGACGCCAATGTGAAGCATGCCATGCTAGCTTTGGTTCGATCGAAAGCTGCGATAAGAGCGAATGGTAGGAAAAAACGAATGCGATACAAATTAACAACCGTGAAGCCTGCTCCCGGTTGTGCGATCATCCGAAGTGAAAAAATAAAGGAAAAACCTGGTCAATAGCGAAAGTGCGAGGAGTCATGGAATCATCACGAGTGTGATTCAGGAAAATGGGAATCACAAAAACTCATCAATGCTTCTCATAATTAGTCGCTCGTGGCCCTGTGGAGGGGACCGGGGATCCGCGACTGGAACTTGGTTTGGTTGCCCATCTTCAAGAATACCTGACAATGGCCGAGGTCGAGCCACTGCTAAGAAGCCCGTTGTCCGTGGCGAAAAAAGGGCTGCAGAAGGATCATCGGTATTCTTCACAAAAGCATTTCTGGACGCGCCATTCGAGTGGTCACCGTCGGTCTCGCTCTGGGCGGAGCGGCCTTGATTATCCGTATTGAAGAAACTCTGCCGTAAAGCTAGAGGACGCGGTGAAATACTCCGCTTATGTGAGAGCGATTTAGGAAATCCCAAGCTGTTGGCCGAAACAGGTGTTGTGCGGTCGGTTGACGGCACGGATAGCGAAGCGGAGCTTAGTGAACTCTGGGATAGCGGGTTAGACGAAGTTGGTCCAGTACCAGCGCTAGCTGCACCCCTTGACACATCCGTCTGGGACGACGATGGAGGAACCCCAGACTGCGGCGTCGGCGGTGCAGACCCTCTGCACGACCAATCCCCCGAGGATGGTCGGGATCCACGTATTAAGCGGGAACGGAAATCCGTCAACTGATAGATGAGGCTCATGTTCGGTGAAACCCAACGACTGCGTTCCTTAACAGTTTCATACATCGAGTTGAAATCCAAATGCCTGTTTTTGTACAGTCCGTATGCGATTACCAGGGAAGCGGATCGACTGGCACCGAGTTGGCAGTGAATGAGGACCTTCTTTCCCTGGGATATCCGGGAATCGATCAGCTCACATAGCGGATATAGATCATCGAGAATCTCCGAGTTGTGATCCCAGCCTACATGCACATATTCCGGTCCGGTTCGTTCATTGCGCGGTGTAGCGGGTGATGACTCGTCACTAGGGAGGTATTCGAAGGCCGACTTAAAAGATATATCTGAAAGCGCCGTGAACGGCGTTGAACAAGACTGACGCCTATGATCGGCGTTTCCACTGCGTAAAGCACTCATCACTGTTTGAGTATTGTCGGCCGATTTGCTGAACGGATTCACTACTTCCTTGGCCACGTTCACAACGACGTCGAACCGTGCAGCTTCATCCGCGGTCGGCTCCAGGTACAGAAAAACGCCCGAGTCGTAGATTTGGATGGGGCCATTTGGATAACCACGCTCACTGCGACGTGCAGACTCTCTCGATTGCGGCGCGTCATCTTCTTCTACCAGTTCGTGCAAAACCGTTTCTGAGATAGCCTCCTCGCCAGCAACGGAAGGGACTGGAGATAAATGGTCCTCGGATGGGGCGGACGTTCGTCGATAACCGTGCTGCGTGCTTGGTCTTGGCAGTTGCATGCCGCCTTTCGGGCCGAATGACGGAGAGAACACAGACGTCAGCGAAGGCGATGACTCGGTGTGTCGCAAAGATAGCCGGCCGTGGGGGGTTGGCGGGACCACCTCAGGAATGTTACTGGAGAAGGATCGATCGAACTTGGGAGTTTGGATTGTCAAACCAGCGGGCTTTCGTCTTATTCCCTTTGGTGGGATATTGATAGGTGAGGCTGGGGCAGACAGATGATGCTGAGAGTTTGTCTCGACAACGGAGGCTGTAGAGATCGAGGGCCTTGAGGAGCTCAGCGGTGGCGGCATCCTTAGCGAGAGGTTCTTTAGGTTTCTGTCCCGCCTCCCTGGGGAATCGGGTCGTTTTTGTGTTGTTGAAGAATCTGATGTCATCTTCGACAAATTGTTTTGAGCTGTGGATAGCGCTTGGTTTTCAATATTGCGCGGCGGGGCCATAAATTTCGAGTACGAGAGCGGCATCGAGGTTGGCGACTCCGGTGACGAATTTGGCGAGGTATCTGAGGTAATAGGGGAATCGAATGTCGAAACCGTAGTTGTAGGGGATGAATCGGCTGACCCAGACGTCACGGAGGAAATGCTCTCACGGTGTTGGAAAGGAAGGGGCCGTCGCAGGTTGTTGCCCGCAACATTAGTCGGAAACCTATACGGGTGTATCTTTGATTGTTCCTCTTTTTCTAAGGATATAGGCGAGTCCCCGCCAAACACCGACATAAATGATGGGAATGAATCCGGCAGCGACGGTGGGCTAGTTTGAACGGGCATGGTGAAATCAGGCTTTGAAGTGCGCCTGCGTTTGAAAGAGGACGATCTTCCGGATTCGCCGCTATTATAGGGAGGTATAACGACGGATAGCGGCGGTGTTGTATCCGTTGGGCTGTGCCTGTGAGCAGGCCTGGTAAAACTGGAAAGTGTAGTGCTTGCTACCAGCGCAAACGACCTTTTGGACAGAGGATAATCAGTTTCCATGTTTCAGCTTATGATGGCGAAAGAGATGAGGAAGCGGCCGGAAGAAAAAGAAGTAGAGCTGCAAGGAGAGTGAAACCAGGCCGGCGATCGGCACGGTTCAGAAGAGCGCAATCACAACAAATAGATATTGGATCGAGAAAGAATACGAAAGGACTCTTGCTTCACAGCTGTCGAACACACAGAGGGCATATAGAAGCGATGGAACCAGCAAGATCGAATAATAGGCTTCTATCAAGGCCACATACCAAGAATTGTCACCAAAGAGCGGGCTCGCTATTGGGATCTGTCAGCGAGAACACAGTATAAAGGAACGTGGTGGAGGTTCCTGCAAGGCGCAAGGGAGCTTCGGAGTCAAAGGAGCGATGTCAAAAAAGACGGAAAAAGAATAGAGTAAAGTGACGAAATAATGAGGAGAACAATAACAAAGTGTTGTTCCTCAAAAAGTGATGAACAGAGGGTGATATCAAAGGGAAGATTTGCCGCCCAGTACTTCGTTGTGGGCAGTCGTTCCCTGGGATGAAGAAAGGAACCGTCGAAGTAACGATGTCGAGCCCTTTCAGTCAACCTCGAGGGAAATGCAGGAAAGTGGTCTTAGAACGACTGCCCACAGCAGGTAGGAAGGGAGCAAGGCAGGTTGAAGGTGAGAAGCTCACGGCGAGCGAGGTAATGCAGTGGGAGCGGAGCAAGAGGACTGGCGAGGCGAGGGAGAGACGGAGAAAGAGATGCAGGCCAGAGGATGAAGGGAAAAGGCAGGTCGCGAGTCAGAAAGACAGACACCAGGCCGTCATGCGTGAGAAGGAGAGAAGAGGAAAGAGGGCTTTGGGGAGAGGCAGATCAAGTGGAGGGACAGGAAGTGGCAGAGTGAGCGCCTGGAGAGTTGCACTGAAACTCGAATAATACCGATACATAAGCATTACTCTGATACAGTGTGCTGGAAACGAACTTGAAGTCGCAGCAGACGGGAAGGGAAATGATGGGCAGTGGTGCTGGTGATTGGCCGAGGCCGCCCGCGTTTGCAAGGGAAGCCAATCTCCGGTGCGAACACGGTGGGGCAGCAGGAAGACCGACTCCGGTCGACCAGATGCGAGCGCCCAATGATACCGCAGAGCCACAGAACCGCCGGGCCAGAGCTCTAAATTTAGCCGCCCAGGTCGGTGCGACAGGCTGGAAGCTGCAGATGGGCGCTAAATGCACGCAAATCACAGGCCAGCTGCTCCCAACAATGCGCGGGCGAGCCAGTTAAGATGGGTGGACGAGTTGGAGGAACAGGCTCGGAGGCGACAGTTGGCAGGAGCCAGGAGGGGAACTCTTCTTCTCATGGGCGGGAATTGCAACGAACATCTGAAAGAGGAGGGTGGGTAACTATACAACGCAGGGGTGGAGCTGAATCGGGAAAGCCACAAGATCGCGAGTTCGCAATGTCCAATTTCCAATCATTCTGCGTGGGCATCAGAATTCCATATCCTGATGCATGGAATGAAATTGCAACTGCTCCCTTTCTCCGGCTCCTCTCTGATACGTGTAACGGGGCAGGAGGGCATGTGCAGGGTCCGTAATCAAAATTCCAGAGACAAAATGGTGGGCTGAAACCGGCAAATAACAATAATGCTGAACCTGGATGTTCTGCATACGTACCTGGGTAACAGTCCTTTCCTCCTATCTCTAAAAATGGGGACGGGTCCAAATCCAACAGAGTGGTCCAGAAGGGGTCGTCCACTCTTATCGTTGCAGTCTTCTGGAAGCAAGCAAAAAGACAGTCGTTCAGTCCGATACGGCCACAATACGAGATCCGCAGGGCCCTGCCACGATGACCAGCGATCGCAATACCAGCACCAAACTTTCGACTCCGGCCTTGAATGTTCCAAAACTTCCAAGAAGCCTTCGAGAAGCAATGCGGAAAATAACGGCTTCAACGCAAGCAATCTGGAGTTATCAATGCAGACTCGAGTTGGGACTCGCGAATCCAATATCACCAATATCGTGTCGCTGTTGCCGGCGAGACGGTGACACAGCAACAATTGTTTTAACCAACAGTTTCGACCTCTCACGGACTTGACCCGCTCTGTTATGAGCACGGTTCCTTCCGAGGCGAGTGCTTGTGCGCAGCGTTTGCCGGACTCGAATCGAGGTATAACTCAGTCAAAATCAAACAAAATTGGAAGGGAAGATACGGTCTTCAAATGAGAGAACAATGCAGCAAAGAGAAAGACAACAGCCGCAATTAACTAGAGCAACAGCGGCGAGAGATGACAAAGAGACTTTGAGGTATAATTGAATTGATGATTTTCTAGTCCGATCCACAGATTGTTTTTACGAGACAGTGGATGCAATTGCGACATCAGAGCAAACCTCCTCCTATCATTGCCGAGCTTGCAACGGTGAAACACACAGGTTGACAGGAGCTGGCTGTGCCGGTCTATCCCAGACAGTGACGCCCCTGGAAACCACGCACTCTCCTGTTGCGGTGCCATGGAGAGGCAAATTTGGACAAACACTGCGGTGAGGGCCACCGCAGATGAAACAGAGCAGCGCGCGCTAGTTCAAACTGACGAAGCGATGTGGACTTGGCTGAACCTGAAACACGCCAGACTTGAACTATTTTATTGGCATCCCGCGCCTCAGTCTCCACGGTCACGTGTGCCACGTCCATCCTGGGGATCTTCTTCAGTGTCGTCCACTTCTCAGTTTCACAGTGCGAATATCATGGCATCATGATTGACGCTGACAATTCTTGCCACTGGCTTTGGCGCTGTTTGATTGTCACCCCTTTTGCAGCGATCAAGCTGCCTGGACCACTGGCCACTGGGGCTTGAATCCAACACTTGAAGCCCTCCCGCACCCGCGTCAGGCGAGCCGCGTGGGTAGATCCTTTAATAAGGATGGAAATAGTAAAAGTTGCGTTGGCCTTCTCAAGCAGTGAAGAACAGGGCAACTTGGACCTCCAGTTCGGCCTCAATCGCAGATGGTGGTGGGTCATATTTAATTGCAAAGTGCTCGGAGTTGATTTGCCTCGGTGTATTTGGCCCGGGGGTTGAAAGGCCGTCGAGAGTGATTCATGAATCATTTGAGACATTTCATTTATCTCCTCGACGCTACAGTACTATCCATCACACTTGCAGCAAGATTCTCGGGTCTGGCCATCGTTTATATGAAGCATCTCTGCTGGTAGGTTCTCCAAACAATCTAGGTCAAGGGCCTTCTCGTCTGCCTTGAGCTAAAAGTCTTGCGGCTGTTTCATTCGAACACTGGTTCAAAGCTTTGACACATTGTTCCTCAATCCATGTGGTGGTTTTATTTCACCATACATGACTCGGTAACAGACGAGTTTCGAATACTGAGAACCGCTATCTCACGTTTCTTGCTCCATGTTGTGGAGGCCCACGGCTCCAGGTTAGTAATGGAGATGTCGCACTTACTATGATTGATGACGATCGAGCATGTCCTCCGCGGTGATCCCAGCCACTTCATTGTGGGTTTTGATATCAGGCAGAAGCCCGGGACTATCCTGATTATTCCTGGAGGATGAAACCTGCTGCCGCGGCAAACGTCTTCGACAGTACTGGAGATAAGACATTGTTGGGGCCGTGGACTTCAAGACGGCCCGAGACTGCGGGAAGTTTGAAACACCCGGGGAGGCACCGGTGATGGTCCTGATGGATTCAGCAACGGTCGCAGCCTCAAACGGTTATTTAAATCCTGGGACCTGCTGGCTGCACTACAGCACGCCTTTCCCTCCCTTGGCCCCCAGTAATCCTCGGATCTTGTCTTACCAATTCCTATTAAACCCAGGGCCGATCTTCAACGCACCTGCGGATAGCTTGTGCGGGGGTTGACGGTCACAGAGCTATGCGCACTTGCTCTTAATATACACAGCAAAACAACCGAACGGGAAGTACCACTGTCTCGCATAGGTTTTATTTTTATTTTTATTTTATTTTTTTTCAGAGTAATGCGTATGTACCATGTACTGGATACTCGTACATGGCAATGAAAGTCTGGCTCGCTTCTCGGCATACGAACCGTGGAATCTGGTGCGCGATCCATGGTTCCCAATCGGGGCTTGTTATTGCTACAGGAACTGTCTATAAACATGACAGATAAAACCTCATTACGGCTTTGGCATTGGTTCGCTTTTCTTCTTTGATTCTTGAGCTTTCCCGGTTCTCGAGATGAAGGATGATGCATAAAATTTCAGAATTTTGACTGTGTTCCCCATAATTGAAACGAGACCACTTCTCCTGCCTGGGCGCATGAAACAGAGGGGGGTTGACGACACAGGGAACTTGCAGGAGAGAAATGAATTCACTATCATATTCCTAACTTTTCTAAGCACCTTTAGCCTTACCTGTCAGCTATATCGAGTGCGTTTATTCTCCGGCCCATGAGTGCTAAACAGCGCGAGGTCCACTACCCAGATCTCATATCCAGCCTCCCAGCCACTCAGGGTGTCCATAATAGTGGAAAAGGTCCTTCATTTTGTTCTATTTCTGTAAAAAGGGCCAAAAAATGTCGCCTTGTTTTTTCTAGGATTAGCAAATCAGAGTGTGGGAAGTGCCGACATTTGTGATACATGCGGCCATCGCGTCGACGCGATCATTCACTTCTGTATAGAATTTGCTGCCAATAGATCGAAATTTTCTCCAGACAAACCGATCTCTCGGGATGACAACTCTATTGCTTAGACTTTCCATAAGCCTGGACGATCTCAACTGAATTGGACTGAGCATGCAGCATCGCTTGGATGCCTGACCAACTCTGCAGATGCTCCACGACGCAGGATCTGCTGGCACTCGAATGCCTTCGCCCATCACTCCCACTCCAGCGACAAAGAAACAAGCGACGAGTTTCGGCCTGCCACGCCGGCGAAAGACCGTCTCGATCGTCCATCCAGACACCCATGCGCCCGAAAGCGACGCGGCCGTCAAATCCGCCCATCTCTCGCGCTCCTCGACGATGGATGTTTACCCGCGACCAAGGTACCCGGCTGAGATACACCAGATGGAACCACGCAGCCCAGCGATGGAGTCCCAATATTCCCCGCGAGAAGGGAATTTCCTTGTGAAAAGCAAATCATCTGGCCGTCTGCGGTCTGCTGCGATCGAACGAAGATTGACTATTTCGGGAGATCCCCGTGACACGGGGAAAGCTGGCGCGCTAACATTCGCCGGCACCACCACTTCAACGGCGCCATCACCGTCAGTCGTCGCCAGTCGCCCTCAGCCGATCTCTTCGCCTCTCTCTCCTTCATCGCCATCGCCGTCGCGCCTTCATCATCCCCCCTCTCTGTCCAATATTCCCCGGCTACCCCAGAGTCGCTTCAGTTTCGAGGTCCAATCCCCTCTCCGCAGGATCGCCCTGACCTCGCACCTCAAGTCTGCCAGCGTCGACCGCAGTACACCAGCCTCCGACTCCGTTTCTTCACCCAAGCGCTCTCCTTTGTATAACAGTCACCGGAAATCCGTCCCAGAATTCCATTCTCCCAACCTTGAAACACAGTCTGCTTCAGAATTTCTGCGAAGTCCTCCTGCTGAGCCCGCCACTGCACAGGAGCGTAGTTCTGCGCTCTCCTCGGGCGCTGGCTCAACTGTTCGCGTGCTGAGTCCCAATGCAGCGAAGCGTCGCAAATCAACGTCATACTCCCAACAGTCACCCCCGGATGTGAAGAGGAGAATGCCATCGTCCACCGCGACCTTCACTCAGGGGCGCTCGTATGCCAACGAGAATGGTACCCCGGCGAAAGGAATAGAGAGGTACAGCCAACGAGATGGCCTCCGATCCTCAATTGCCGATGAGTCTCGGTCTAAAAATGAAGACATTTTCTTGAACATCGCGAGGTCGGACTCAGGTCATCGCGAGTCCTTGGGTCGCCCTGATTTCAGACGGGTAAGTGAGCCAATTCTTGGTTCTGGGAGTTGATTAGACTTCTTCCCGAACTATTCAATTAAATGCATGGATTTTTGAGCTGACCAGAGATTGTGTTCCTGATTTTTTAGTCTCGGCTGAGAACGTCCGGTAATGGATTTCGCTCTTCCATCTCTCGAGTCAGTAGTGACCTGACACCGTCGCCCGAACAATTATCTCGCTCAAATACCTTTGAAAGCCCCTTGCATCACAATTCACAACAAAACGGCTCTCCTTCCACGCGATACAGCTCTTTACCTTATTCGTATTCGGCCTCCGCCCATCCTCTGGATGAAACGGGCCGATCTCCGCAGACAAATTTTGCGTCTAGCTCGCGCTCAACGGTCGGGCTTCCTCGCAGTCGTCTAAGTCGCGCCAGCCCCGAAAATGAACCCAGCTCAGAGCGAAGGTCCTCTCTCCACGATTCACGCTCCTTTCGTCATTCCACGCTCTCCAGTATTCGAAGCAGTCGACAGGTCTCGGGGTCTGAAGTCACCGAAAAGCCACGCTATGACAACGATCGGGCCCGGCAAGATGGAACTGAATCGACCATCTCAACCACTGCGCCCTCTACCGTCTGGGATGAGCTGGAGGATCTCAAGTCGCGGATTAAGAAATTAGAGTTGACCGGGAAGCTTCCTCCGTCGTCTCAGGAAGCCATGCTCTCCTCCACTTCTGGAGAGCGACCGCGCACAGCAACAACAACCGTAACGACAATGTCCTCCTCTCCGCGCCACCGAAGAACAAGTGTATCCGGTGAATCCGATACTATTACTGCCCCAAATCCAGTTCATCCGCTTTTACAATCGGCTTTGGTGAAGGCGAGGAGCGCTCTCAACAAAGAGGTGTATACGGCATTGGAGGCCACGGCGACTGATGCAATGTCCCTTTCACAACTCTTGGGAACTGGAAAAACCCCCTCTGGGAACGTTTCTATGGTCAATGGATACGGCTCTTCAGAGAGGCAATCCCGGCGCAAGGCCGACAGTGTCTGCCGCAGTCTAACAGAACTGTGTCTTGCCCTGTCGGATGAACAGCATGCCAACCAGCAGTCCTCTCCAGGGGAATCAACGTTACGATTGTCTCAATCGAAGAATACCGATGATGGAACAATAACTCCAACAACAAACCCATACCGGAAGAGCTTGAGTCAAGAGCCGGAGGAGATATCCAGGCGACAAAGCGGCGGTCCCCGTACCGCAAGTCGGCTTGAATCTCGCCGCGCAAGTCTGGCGAACCACGGCGAGCAGTATTCATCGCCTGATAACCCTAACCACAACCACAAGATCGCGCAGTCACCGAAATCTCCAGCCACAGGAAGTCGGATGAGCCGATTGTCGGTTTCTATGCGGTCAAAGAGGTTGCAGGACGACGAGACTTCCGAATATCGAAGCCCCCACAGCCGCACAATATCTAGAAGTATGACGGATATTGGGCAAGCCTCTTCAACACAAATTCCTTCGCCGCGCCAGCAGAACTCTTTTGGATACCAAGAGTCACGGCCGATATCCGAATCTCAGCAGCCTTCTCAACCCCGCACTCCAACAGCCGCACAATCCGGCATACCTATGCGCCGAAGCTTGATGACCACGTCGACCTACACGCCGACGATCCCTCGCGCGAATATACAAGCCGGATCTCGTCGCTATGGTTTCCCATCCGGTGCTGAAGGCCCTGCGGATGACACGCCACTCTCACCGCGCCAGGAGACCCCCCAGACAAAAATAGCTGCGCCCTCGAGCAAGCTAGCATCTAGCTACACGCCTATACCGCAGAATCGATTCAGAACAAACAGTTTAGGGGGTCGACGACTAGGCCTCAGGCCACGCCCAACGTCAACGATTGACACAAAACAATCCAAATCCTTTAACGACAGCATTGACTGACTGTCGATATCGTCATAAATTCACATCTTCAATTCTCCCTTTCCGCTGGACCCCGGGAACTCGACAATTCTCACTATTCGATAACGCAGCGACATCATTTGGATACAATACAATTTTTCAGCCGGCGTTTCTCTCACCTTGCGCTTTCGCAAATTAATGATTCTGCTTTTCTTCTCTTCGCGCCGGGATACATACATACATACATACATACACACATGCTTGATTGCGAGACATACAACAACTATCTTTACGACGAGATCTGAGCAATGGCATTATTACCTGACCTGACTTGACCTGACCTGACTTGACCTGACCTGACTTGACCTGACCTGACTTGATTTAAATCGGACTTGAGCACGCATGCATGGCATAACTTGGATATGATACATATTATACGAGGTTGATTCCGTTTGAGCGAAAACTGGCATGGCAATGACATTACATCATCATATCATCTCTACCTAGGTGGCTTTCTTCAAAAGAGAATCATCATAACGTTACTCTTTTATGCTTTTGAGTTGAATTTGTTTTCTTTCTGTCTTCCTACTATCCGTCAATCTCCATGCTGCTCTGTTTATACTTATTTTCCAATGTTTTAAGGTGTTTCGATCCTTGTCTACTCGTTTACTTTTTCAACTAGGTACGAGGCACTTCTGCGCATGATCTTGAAGGTGTGGCTTTCTAGTACGGAGTAAGTATGTACATATATTATGTTATGGATGCATTTATACTTCTGCTTTTTTCTGTTTTTCTTTTCTCTTTAGCTCTCTTATAGATTCATGATTAATTGAGTTGTACGAATGAATTAATGCTGCCTTTTCTCAATTTATTGGTCCTTGGCGCTATTGGACAGGTACGCGTACATCAATACTCCGTATCCGTCGGTTAAGTACTACTTTTTTTTAAAAAAAAAAGAATAAAAATAAAAATAAAAATAAACTTGCCCGATCTTCGCTCCAGACTGCGGACTCGTTTCTACTAAATCGACTTGGACAATAGTGCATGGATATTCATTGAACATTGCTGTGGAAGGCCTATTTATACCTCTACATTACTACGCTAGCAATTAGCGAGCTTTTCTTATACAACACTATGGTGGAGGCTTCTTTCAATGTGCAAACGGTGAATTGTCGACCTTGGCAATTTGATATATGTAGGTGAAGTTCCCGCCTTCACCGCGACCATCAATGTTGACTTGACACAGACGTGCTTGGTCGGTTTATTATAAGGGTTGGATGGTGATGCTATGTACCCTTGTGACGCTCATAAGCTTAATTGTTTGGCAAAAGAAATATATATATATATACCCATACATATGAGGATACCCTAGTCATGCGTTCCCGTAGCCCAAATCAGGAATAATTGTCGGCATATAATGCATTAGAAAGACGGCCTAATACCGCTAGTGGTTTTTTAATCGAATGGTATTTCGATAATACTTAGACCAGTTGATAAGTATGACCTCGAGAATGGCCGACTAGGAGTGTTGCAGCTTCTATTTCTGCATCACATTGAAGTACTACAAACATTACAAGTATACCGTAATAAATAAGAGTTGGCGAAGACAGGTCATAATCATTGGTCTTGAATACTGGCGGCCGTCTGCCTGTCGAAGTCCACGTAACTTGTTCGACATGCTTCTTCCAGTCTTCCTTCCCTAGCTTCTTTCGTGTCCACTGATGTTCTTCGTATCACTATACATGATAAAAGGTTCCCGCTAGAAGCGATATTTCAAGGAAAATCGGAATGACAAGTTGGCACTGGCTCCATGGGGCTGTCGTAGTGCAAACATTTTAAGAGATATAGATGTGCCACATTGGAGGAGGAAAAGGGAAATGTGGAGTAGACAAAATGAAGATATTGAAGTCAGGGTCGTCAATTTGGAATCATGATTGTTTCAGGAGATGGAGACAACGGGTGAACAAGGGAAAAGGAGAGATTCTGGTAGGAAGATAACAGGTGATCGGAGTAAGATGATGATAAGAGAGGGTCAGGCAGCGGATAAGTCAAGCATCCCCTTGAAAGAGGCTAGAGTAACCGAGGAGATACTCTGATAAACATTTGCATCATGTTGACATCTTGTCTGTCCCATCAGTTCAAGTCCAATTTGATGGAGAAGATCCGGTGGTGATGGTACCTTCTTACATGATGCAAATACCTCGGCACATACTTGATTCTGGTAGACCAGAGAAACTGCACAATAGAAGACATATTAAAGGAGAAACATAGGGTGGTTAACAGGCAGAGTTATTAGCAAATGAGAAAATTGAAGCGACTCTGGTATTTGGATAATGAAGAAAGAGTCTTTTGGGAATGGCGTAATCAGTCGATCGTGGACATTCGTTCAGGTCAACCAGCAAATCATTCCTGTAGCTGACTGCGGCGGGTCTTTTCAGCCTCAAGGTTCTCATAGAGAAGATAGAGCGCCTTCTCGTTAGCCTGAGCGCTTCCCATGATGGTGAACATGCGTTCACCAGTTTCGTCATGAGGTGCTTTGGCAATCGAGATACGGGCTCCAGAGCTCCGACGGATCTCAGTAATCTTGGTCCCACCCCTGCCGATGATGCACCCGACCATATCAGCTGGGATACTGATGTTCTGCGTCTGAATCTCCTCGCCATCCTCGGTGACGAGAGGGTAGCCACGGCTTCCAGCATCGGAGTTCGACCGTCTACCATATCCGCCGGACTGGTCGCTGAAGTCAGCGCCGTTACCGGTACGGTTGTACGGTCGGCTGTTGTAGCTGTCACCATTGCCACCGTTATGCTGGATCGAACCACTGCCGACCGATGAGCGGACAGCGGGGTTGTACAGAATTGTGCCGGTGCCACGTTGCCAATCATCGATAAGGCACTTTCCGATCTCCCAGATCGCCTTTTCGATTCCTTCTGGGGCACCCTGCACTTCAACAATGCGCTCGGTAGATTGAGGGAGCATCTCCTTCTGGGCCACCATACGTACACCTGAAGCGTCCTGGATGTGTTTGATTTTCAATCCTTGTCGCCCAATGATAGTGCCCATTTGGTTGTGCGAAATCAACAGTCGAATAGCTAACGGCGGTAAGTAAAGGCTCAAAAACAAAGCCTGGAAAATCCAGGTTTTAATATAACTTACGGTGGGTGCCATTGTTGGAGACGATTCCTCCCATGCCCATCTGCGGGGCGCCTTCCAGCAACCCCTTGGCGACGAGTGCATAGGCCCTAGCGGTGCCGTTCAAGGCGCCGGTCACAGTCAAAACGCGATCATGAACGCCGGGAACTACCTTGCTGACACCAGCTTTGACACCGGTCTCATCACGCAAATCGGCGACGTTCTTACCCGCCTTGCCGATGATGACGCCAGCTTCCTTGGACGAAACAATGGCGCGAAGAGTAAGCATGGACTGCGCGTATTCTTCTTCGGTCTTGGGTATGATTTCCAAGTCGCCATCGTCACCGACGTTGACATCGGTCATCGTCTCATCAGCGATGGGTGTATCGTGAATCTCGGTCGAGTCCATGGTTTCGAGTTGAAAAGATAGTGGATAGAAGGACAAGTCGAGAAGCAGACAATCGTACTGTCCTTGCGGGTTAGCGAGTGAGCTTGGTACACGAGTACATTAACCATCTGCTTGTTTCGCGAGCATCAAACGGAAATGGCGTTTGAGAACCCAGTCCCGCTCTCACGGCTACCGAAAGTCTCACAAAAAACAAAGGCAGTGCACAAACGTAAGACTTACAGGGTAATCAGAGGATATAGTAAATCAAGGAGAAATATGAGGAGGTTAGACAGGGAATGAGTTCGCGGGCGAGAAATCTGAGAGGATGGGGGGCGAATCCAGAGGGGTTTCGGCGGGCGGGGGAAGGTGGAGGTTAAGAGGAACGGCAAGGGGCGAAAGGAGCCGAGGGTTTTAGAGGAGGGAGTAGAAGAGAGAGGTTGAAGGAGGAGGAGGGAGAAGGAAGAAGGGGAGATACACGGGGAAAGAGATGAAGAGGATGTGGAGGTGTTTTGGCGATGGGGAGGAGAGGAGCGAGAAGGTGGAGGAAGAAAAGAGGGAGGAAGAGAGTTCGATTTGGTTGGCTTTTGTTGCGCAGGGCGGGAGGCACGAAAGGCGGAGGAGCACAACTCCCACTGCGTGCTGTTTGCAATGCTCCCTTCCTGTCCACTGTGGGTTGGTTCTGTCAGTTGCGTGTTCTGGACCTTTGATTTCTGGATAATTCTTTGGCTGAAGTATTTTGCTAGACTACAGACTCTATCTTCGAGCCTGAACTATAGAAGCGAAGACATTTACTTCTTCCATAGCCCGGCCCTAAATAATAGGCCCATCATGAAAAGTCCAGCCCATTAAAGCTATCTACGCCACGGGACATTAACATCCTGATGCGCATTATTTTATTGTAAAAGGTTTGACTCTTGACGTGCAATCTAATGTAATGCTATGTCTGCAGGAATAGCCCATTCAACCCAGGATAATAATTTAAAAATTCATCTATCCTGCCTTCTGTTTGCCATAAAAGATAGGTAGTGAAACTTGAATTCATACCATCAGACTATAATAGTAAGCCACACCTATCACCTTGGACTGAAAGCAGAAAAACAAGCATGAATAGACGTTGAAGTCTCGAAGATCTGGACCTCGAGTCGACAAAAAGTGCCTTGACACCTCAGGCAGCACAATTGGTGCACGTTTGCAGCGTTTGTTTGTTTAGCCACAGCTCGTGGCTGGGCGCCCACAAGAGGCGGCAGCCAGAAGGCCACCTGGAGATTGCTAGACGGAACTTGAAAGTCGGAGCCAACTTAAGCTGTTGTTGTCTGTCCGGGCCGGTCACCTCTTTGCAGCAATTATCATCTGGTTCCTTCTCCTCCATTTCCCACGAGATAATGAGGACCTGATTCCCTCACACATAATCCCTCTTGCGCACCGAACTACGAAATACAACTCCTGAATCCCCATCAATTGGGTTTCCCCCTCGTTGTTGACCCTGACGACCCCCCGCAAGCACCTTACTTTCAAGACAGAGAGCGAGGTAGAGAGAATTCTCTCTGCTGCGATCGCTGCGACCCAGCATCATGAGTTACATGAAAAAGGATGAGGACGCCGACCAGACTATGATCAAGTTGGATCGGACGTCTGTTTTCCAAGATGGTGAGACACCGCTCCCCAGTCGGAGCTGTAGCAGGGCCCGGAGACACTTTTACTGACGGTCTTCTTCCTCTATGATAGCACGGCTTTTCAATACATCACCGATATCCCCTCGACAATGCCGCACCCTCCTGACCAAGATCGCCGTGCTTGTCTTCACTGGCGAGCAGTTTCCGACAAACGAAGCGACCACTCTTTTCTTCGGTATCTCGAAGTTGTTTCAGAACAAGGATCCCTCGTTACGGCAGATGGTATATCTCATTTTGAAGGAACTTGCAAACACGGCCGAAGATGTCATCATGTCCACGAGTATTATTATGAAAGATACCGCCGTTGGCAGTGATGTCCTGTATCGAGCCAATGCCATCCGAGCTCTATGCCGCATTATCGACGTAAGTCTCTTGAAGCCACTGAATTAGCGTTTTTGACGATTCGATAGGCAACTACCGTGCAAGGCATCGAACGATTGATCAAAACCGCTATCGTTGACAAGACCCCTTCGGTATCCTCCGCCGCTCTCGTTTCCTCGTATCACCTCCTCCCAATTGCGCGTGACGTGGTCCGAAGATGGCAAAGTGAGACGCAGGAAGCGGCTTCATCGTCAAAACAATCGACCGGTTTCCTTGGATTTGGTGGGAGCAACCAGACCCACGCCATCTCGCAGTCGAATTTCATGACCCAGTACCATGCAATTGGGCTCCTATACCAGATGCGCTCCCATGATCGTATGGCCCTTGTCAAGATGGTTCAACAATATGGCGCTGCAGGTGTCGTGAAGAGCCCGGCCGCACTTGTTCTTCTCGTGCGCCTGGCCGCCAAGTTGGCCGAGGAAGATACCGGGTTAAGGAAGCCTATGATGCAGATGCTTGATGGCTGGCTCCGGCACAAGCACGAGATGGTAAACTTTGAGGCTGCGAAGGCGATCTGCGACATCAGAGATGTCAGTGACGCGGAGGCATCACAGGCTGTGCATGTTCTTCAGCTGTTCCTCTCTTCGCCTCGTGCTATCACCAAGTTTGCAGCGATACGCATCCTTCACCGATTTGCGTCATTCAAGCCCCATGTGGTGAACGTTTGTAACCCGGACATCGAGTCATTGATCTCGAACACGAATCGCTCTA
This sequence comes from Aspergillus sydowii CBS 593.65, assembly GCF_001890705.1. Lineage (NCBI taxonomy): Eukaryota > Fungi > Ascomycota > Eurotiomycetes > Eurotiales > Aspergillaceae > Aspergillus > Aspergillus sydowii. The sequence continues at coordinate 88,313 of NW_024467866.1, forward strand.
TTGCCACTTTCGCCATTACCACCCTTCTGAAGACCGGCAATGAGGCTAGTGTTGACCGTCTGATGAAGCAGATTTCCGGTTTCATGGCCGAGATCACGGATGAGTTCAAGATCACCATTGTTGAGGCCATCCGAACACTTTGCCTGAAGTTCCCAAGTAAGCAGGCCGGTATGCTTTCATTCCTCAGCGGTATCCTGCGGGATGAGGGTGGCTATGAATTCAAGCGGAGCGTTGTTGAGAGCATGTTCGACCTCATCAAGTTTGTTCCTGAGAGCAAGGAAGAGGGTATGTGGTTCTCCCTATATTGTTTGTTTTCACATACTAACCCATGGCAGCACTCGCCCATCTTTGCGAATTTATCGAGGATTGCGAGTTCACCAAATTGTCCGTTAGAGTTCTGCATCTGCTTGGTGTTGAGGGTCCGAAGACATCGCAGCCCACCAAGTACATTCGATACATCTACAACCGAGTGGTTCTCGAAAATGCCATTGTCCGTGCTGCTGCTGTCACAGCTCTTGCCAAGTTTGGTGTTGGTCAGAAGGATCCTGAGGTGAAGTCCAGCGTTTCTGTTCTCCTGACGCGTTGCCTTGACGATACCGATGACGAAGTGCGTGACCGCGCTGCTCTCAACCTCCGGTTGATGGCTGAAGAGGACGAAATGGCCGATATTTTCATTAAAAATGGTAAGCCTCTGGTTTTTACCACTGATTTTCAACCAGTTTTCATTATTTATCTTTCCTTTACTGACGGGACTAGAATCGATGTACTCGCTTTCGACCTTCGAGCACCAACTTGTTATGTATGTGACATCTGGCGATAAAGAAACCTTTGCTGCGGCGTTCGATGTATCTACGATTCCCGTCGTCTCCCAGGAACAAGCCTTGGCTGAAGAGCGGACCAAGAAGCTTACGAGCGCTACACCGACACTCAAGGCACCTTCGACTGGGCCTCCCAAGGGTGCCAAGGCAAATGGTGTTGCCGAGGCTGCCACCGCAGCAGCTACTCAGAAGTATGCAGAGCAACTTATGCAAATCCCCGAGCTCAAGGCATACGGTGCATTGCTCAAGTCTTCTGTTCCCGTCGAACTCAGCGAGAGCGAAACAGAGTACGTTGTTACTGCTGTCAAGCACATTTTCAAGGAGCATATTGTCTTGCAGTATGACATCAAAAACACCCTTCCGGATACTGTTTTGGAAGATGTTACCGTGGTTGCAACGCCATCAGAAGAAGATGTCCTAGAGGAAGAGTTTATTGTTCCTGCGCCCAAACTGAATGCCAACGAGCCCGGCGTCGTATATGTCACATTTAAGAAACTTGAAGGCGAACAGAGCGTCCCTGTCGTATCATTTACAAATAACCTCAAGTTCACCAGCAAGGAAATTGACCCTACGACTGGGGAACCAGAAGACAGTGGATATGAGGACGAATATCAAGTCAATGATCTCGAACTAGCAGGCAGCGATTATGTGATTCCCACATTTGCTGGCAGCTTCGACCACGTCTGGGAGCAGACAGGTGCCAATGGCGAAGAAGTCAGCGAGACTCTTCAACTCAGCAATCTGAAGGGCATCACAGGTACGTGACTTGGCTTATCCTTTCGTACTTGATATACACTAACTAAGCTATAGATGCAACGGAGCAATTAATCTCTGCACTCTCCCTCCAACCCCTCGAAGGAACCGACGTCGCTCTCAGCAACAGCACGCATACCCTGAAATTATTCGGAAAGACAGTGTTAGGAGGCCGAGTCGCCGCCCTCATCAAGATGGCATACTCTAGCAAGACCGGGGTGACGACTAAACTCACAGTGCGCGCCGAAGAAGAGGGCGTTGCGGCTGCTGTGATTGCTTCTTTGGCGTGAGCCGGTTGCATTGTGTAGCTTGTGATTTTGCGGAAGGTATATTCAGGCGGCGACGAGTCTTGCATAATGAAATCAGACCTGTTTTTTTCGATTGTTCCTTTACCCTTTTTACATTGCACCCTCTAATGCAGGTGTTGAATTAGATGCGATGAATGATTTGTGTAGGCGTCTAAACCCATTGCTTCTTCTTTTTCCTTTCTTATTTCTTTCCTTCCATTTCTTTTTGCACGTTATTGTGTCTTTGATGATTGCATTTTGGCAAATAAAATATTCTTTCCATCATGTCCTTTTTTTGTCTGTTAACGGCCGGGCGTAGCGGTCGGTTGTACACCATATATCCACATGTGCCCATTTTGTCATAGTAATACCGTTATATACGCCACTACGTATTGATTGTTGAACTGTAGCATCCAGTAGGTTGTTTATATGCTTGTTGTATGACTACCATTTCGACGACTTTTTCAAACACCTCTAACTCTTTATGTTTATTAAGCTAGGTCAGCACATTCCCCCTCCTCCCTTTGGATTTCTGTTTTTTTTTATTCGCGTGTCTCATAAGTCCATGGATAAAGGCAAGGGGAAAAGATATATGTACACGTTGAACCAAAATATATACATCGAGAACCCCTTGGCCGCGCGATAATTTGCACCAAGACCCTTCCCAGCACCAGGCTAGAAAAATTGTGGATTCCTTCCCACTCCGCATGCCACGTTATTGTTTCGACCAGAGGTCAAACACACCCCACGGGCGCTCATACATAATAAACGCCAGGCGGCCCTGGAAGTGACTTCGTAGTTTCCGCGCGATTGAGCAAGAAATCATCAACCACATCGTCATCCAATAGGCCGTCGTCGGAAACAAATACTTCGGCAAAGCCAACGGCGTAGACTTTTGGAAGACCGAACTCGAGGGCTTTTATCAAGCCCTCGGTCGCGAAGTACATTGTTGGGTCTGTATTAGGATAACCGAATTCCAGTATTTCCAGAGTAGGAATACCGATATGGCAAAGCAAATCGAGAAATGTATGGTCTACCATATCACCTGGAACACTGAGAAATGATAGGGCTGGTATTAAAGCCAGTATAGAGGTGATTGATTCCGGACTTAAGCGCCGGTTGACACCGGATATAGTAAGACGCCTGAGGCTGCGGTTTAGGTCCGGACTGCACATAAGACTGCTGAGGTTTGGGAGTGAGAGATCTGAGCAGTTTTTGAGGGTAAGGGCTGTAAGGGTCGTCGGCCAGCGAAATGACCGGATGGAATCGGCGGAGAAGTGGCCGCTGAACTGCATACGGCGGAGATGAGGCGGCCATGGTACTCCGCATGAGTCGGAATCCGTGATAGAGGTTGATTGGGGGAGGCGAAGGGTTTGGAGGTTGGAGAGGTTACTTAAACTCCTCTTCAGATCACTAAAGGGAATGGATGTGGCCACGAGGGAAAGGTCTAGGTAGCGGAGTTTAGAGCATTTTGCAATCGCCGGAAGGCTGTTCAGTGCAAAAGAAACTCTAGGTGCAAGGAAAATTTCCAAATTCTCCTTCACGCGGCCAAGAAGTCTGGCAGTCAGGCTAGGAGAGCTGTGATGGACGAGTGAGCTCAGATCAAGCTTGCGGACCAGGGCTCCGAGATTCCATTTGCTCTTCCGCACTCCAATCGGGGGACTGATTGTATTTGTGAATTTCGTGAAACTTGGACCGGAATCTATCCGCGGTCTTTCCCAGAGCAGAGCAATTGCGCAGGTGTACCACTGCCGCGAAACCAGAGAGCAGGCGTGGAGTGTTTTCTGGCGGGCAAACTCATCGGCGGCGACCTCGTTCAAAATCTGAACGACGATTTCCGTGGGGAGATGGATAGGCGGTGCGGAGGTCATTGCGGGAGAGTGGCGGAGGAGCTTCCATTATAATCCGTTTAGATGGGGTTGTTGCTCGGTGTGAGTATGTAGGAGAAAGGAAAGATCGAAACGGGTGTGGGGATGATATCATTCGGCCTTGAAATGCGGCGTTGCGCCGATGACCTCTCGCCGTCCGTTTCCCTCCTGATAACAACTCCAACTTCCGCATTCTCTTGCTTTCCAGACCAACCGACAGACTCTCTCTCCTCTTTTCTTCTCTTACGTGCTCCTTTTTCTCAATCACTCTTTTCGCTTTCATAAACTAGACATGCGTCCCCAGGGCCTCTGGCGCTCCCTGGGATTGGCCCAACGCTCTTATAGCCGCGCCTTTATCCCCGCCGGTCCAGGGCGCCGAAGCATTCGGAATCTCAGTTCTGCGCCGCGAGTGCCAGACTTTGCATTTGCTTTCGAGTAAGTAGGGCGATACAGTGTAGTCAGTTCATCCCTGCTGTTGGTGTTTGCGTGGCTAATGCATTCTACAGCATCGATGGCGTCCTCCTCCGATCTTCGAAGCCCATACCCGGAGCTGCCGAATCGCTGTCGCTCCTTAAGAAAGAAGGAATACCATTTATCCTTTTGACAAACGGGGGTGGAAAACATGAAACAGAACGCGTTGCTGAAATCAGCGAGAAGCTTCAGGTTCCATTGGAGGCAGAGGTGATTGTTCAGAGCCATTCGCCTTTTGCTGAGATGGTACGCGGGACAGAGACACAGCCTCCATTGGAGAATAAGCGCGTGTTGGTAGTTGGCGGAGATGGAAACGGTTGTCGTCAGGTAGCCGAAAGGTATGGGTTCAGAGATGTTGTTACGCCTGGGGACATCTTCATGGCCAATCCATCAATCTGGCCCTTCTCCAAAGGATTCAGCGACTACTACAAGACCTTCACGAAACCCCTGTCCCATAAGGGTGAACCAAACGATCCGATCAAGGGTCTCAAGGTAGATGCCATTCTCGTCTTCAATGATCCAAGAGACTGGGCGCTGGACGCTCATGTCATCGTCGACCTCCTGCTCTCGTCACAAGGAGTCTTAGGAACACTGTCGGAGAAGAATGGCCGCTCCGACCTCCCGAACCGTGGATATCAGCAGGATGGTCAGCCGCCTCTTTATTTTTCGAACCCTGATCTTTGGTGGGCCGCGGCCTATAGCCTCCCGCGTCTGGGCCAGGGCGGTTTCCGCGAAGCACTGGAAGGCACGTGGAGTGCAATCACCGGCGGACCCAGTAAGGGCGTTGAACTACAGAAAACAGTCATTGGAAAGCCTTCGCAAGGAACATATGAATTCGCAGAAAACCAGCTCTTGCGTAATCGCGCCAGAGCATTTGGCTTGGAAACAGCGAAACCGTTGCGAAATGTTTATATGGTTGGAGACAACCCAGAATCAGATATTCGCGGAGCCAACTCATACCGGAGTGCGCATGATAGCAAGTGGCATTCTATCCTAGTGCGAACTGGAGTATACCTCGGCGGGGAGCCTGCATGGACTCCAAAGACTATTGCTAATGACGTCCAAAAGGCCGTTGAATGGGGCCTACAACACTCAGACTGGCAGGCCCGGTAGATGCAGGGCTGTTTGTGACCATACTGCATATCATGTGTAATCTTGACCAGTTTTTCAGCCTCTTGCATGTATACGGAAGATGGTAGCTATGTACCCTGTATTGTAGACTGTACGTCGCAGACTGACTGCCGAGGTAATTTAAGCATCTATATTGAACTAACAACATACTGGAGCACTATGTCTTGATGCTTGGACGGACTATGGCATGCCATAATGTCGTTTATATTCGCTCCGTAAATGGTTGATAATCATATATACTGTAGATACTAGCTGCCTCAGGCTATAATCTCACGTGAACAACCCCTCGTAGGGCTTAGGGCTTGCTCCGCCCGGCGGGGTGATCTGAAGAGCTGTTACGCCGTTGAGTCAACGAGAAGTTGAAGCGCCGAGGAAGTGACCAAAAGCTCCAACGTTCTTGATATTTCGCTATATTTCCCGGGGCATATACTGTTTTTTAACCTTTTCCGAAACAATCATGGCGGATTCCGAATTGCCCACTCGCCCCAAGCCCGAGGAAACCCCCGCTGCGGAGGGTGCTGAAGGCGCCGAGGGCGGAGACGGCAAGCTGAGCAAGAGCGCGCTGAAGAAGCTTGCGAAGGATAAGGCAAAAGCGGAGAAGGCTGCGCAGCGAGCTGCCCAAGAACAGGCCCAGGCCGCAGCTGCTGATGCCAACGACACCGCAAAGCATCTATACGGCGCGATTCCCGAATCCGAAGACGTCCTTCCCAGCACGCAACTGTCCCAGATTGGCGACGAACATTACGAGCAGGAAATCACAGTTGTCGCTCGTGTGGATAATGCCCGCGTTCAGAGTGCCAAGTTGGCATTTCTAATGCTCCGACAACAGGGTCTAAAACTACAGGCTGTCATTGCTGCGGCGGAACCCATCTCACGACAGATGATAAAATACACCGGTGGTCTCAATGTCAACTCCATTGTCCAGGTTACTGGTGTTGTCAAGAAGCCCGGTGCACCCATTGCTTCTGCGACTTTGAGCAACCATGAAGTTCACATCCGCAAGGTTTACATGATTGCCGAAGCATCCCAACAGCTTCCCATGCAGGTTAAGGACGCGGAGCGGCCACTCCCGGAGGCTACCGAGGAGGGTTTCCAGGTCGACGCTGACGGTGCCCCCATCGTTACTCTTAAGACCCGTCTCGACAACCGTGTTCTCGACCTTCAGACAGCGACCAGCCAGGCTATTACTTGGATTTCTAGCGGTGTTGCAGAGCTTTTCGCGGAGTACATGATCAAGAGCGGCTCTCGATGGATCTCTACACCGAAGCTGGTTGGTGCTGCTACAGAAGGCGGCAGCGGTGTTTTTGAGGTCAAATACTTCAAGAGAAACGCGTATCTGGCGCAAAGCCCTCAACTGTACAAGCAGATGTGCATTGCTGGAGACATGGAGAATGTCTTTGAAATCGCACCTGTGTTCCGTGCGGAAGACAGTAACACTCATCGCCACTTGACTGAGGTATGCGCACTCTTCTAAGATCATCACTCCGTTTTGTGAAGCTGACCATAATCTACTTTTAGTTTACGGGTCTCGATTTCGAGAAGACTTTCCGTTCCCACTATCACGAAGTTTTGGAATTTGCTGAGGACCTTCTCGTTTTCATTCTCTCCGGCTTGAAGGAGCGATACAGCGACAAGATCGCCATCATCCAAAAGTCCTACCCCAAGGCAGGCGACTTCAAGCTTCCCAAGGACGGCAAGGCCCTGCGACTGAACTACATGGACGGTGTGGCGCTTCTGAAGGAAGCGGGTGTGGACGTTTCAGAGCAGGAGCGCTTCGAGAATGACTTCACCACGGCTATGGAGAAGCAATTGGGCCAAATCATCCGCGACAAGTACGACACCGATTTCTACGTGCTGGACAAGTTCCCCATGGCTGTTCGCCCGTTCTATACGAAGTCTTGCCCCCAGGACTCCAAATTCTCTAACTCCTATGACTTCTTTATGCGCGGTGAGGAAATCATGTCGGGGGCTCAGCGTATCCACGACGTGAAGGAGCTAGAAGCCTCTATGATCGCAAAGGGCGTCGACCCCAGCCACGAGGGCTTCGAGGACTACCTGGCTGCGTTCCGCCAGGGCTGCCCTCCCCACGCCGGTGGTGGACTCGGCCTGAACCGTATCGTCATGTTCTTTCTTGGATTGCCAAATGTCCGGTTGGCGACTCTGTTCCCTCGTGACCCTCAGCGTCTGCGTCCTTAAGCGACGATTCCAGATATTTTAGAAAGAGGATAAAAAGAGTAATGAATATTCAACGATTCACTGTATAAACTTTCAAACTAGGCAATGTTATTATAGGGCCACTTTTGCGAATAAGTATTCACTATCAAGAATTTCTAAGTGTATTAAATTTGGGGGTATGTACATAGGTTGTCAGTCTCGACCGTTAACTTGATAAGAGATCTGCGGGTGGGAACTAATCCGAATAAAGCTTCCAAAAGCTCCCGGGCTGACATCGCGGACTGCTCAACTCCTTCAACTCACCACAATACATTCTTATTTCCAACCTTAGCATGCCACAAAAGCGAAATTTTCCCAGCTCAGGCTCTGGGCCCTCACCGAATACCAAGCGCGCCCGACCCTCGTACGCAGAAGATGTCCAAGACGATGAAGAGACACAAAACTCAGTGACTCCGTATGAGCGGCCTCGCAATCACCCTGTGTTCGGACAGAAAAGCGCCTTTCCGGGTCTCGATACCACTGATGGAGATGAACTCTTTTATGGACCGGCAGATGATGGATTAGAGTATTTACGAATGGTCCGGTAAGCACTTTCCTTTTACTGCTACCTCCTTCACTTTGTTGAGTCGGGTTTTTTTTTTGCTGCGACGTGCTTGCTAAGTTTGCATTCTGGGTTGGTCTAGCTTGCGACTGGAGCGAGGTTCGTCTTTCCCGCTTTCCCCCATGTCCATCAGCAATTTTCTGGATGAATCGAATGTTGCTGTTGGTTTCTAAGCTGACTTGAAATTGTTGGATTCTAGTTCCGAAGCCAACTCCCTACCTACCCTTTTTAACGCACCCGTCGTGGCAGAACCGTTGGCAGAAACAACCGAGGTGACGAAAATAGCAACGGAAGAACAAAATGAAGCTCTTCAAGAGGAGATTGTAAAGGAGGAAACTACGACTGTGAAGCGCATCCCAGCGGGATTTTATTCCGATGGCGTTTACATCAGCCGGGCGACAACAAAACCGATCGTCGATGAGACGTTCTCGGAAGCACAAGCTAGCTATTACAACCTCCTACACCACCGGTTCCTTCTCCTACGATCAATTCTAAAATGCACACCCCCGTCCGAAGCCATCACCGCGCTTGACGACAAGCACCCCATCAGCTTTCCCCGGTCGTCGAAAAATGCCCAGAAGGAGTGGAGGCGCTTGTTGCTCCAGGTTGACCCCCAAACAGTGCAACTGGCATGCATGGATATGGATAGTGTCCTGGGGGTGCTGGTGATCGTGGCGCGACTTATGTCAGAGAATGTGCGCAACGGGGATGCGATATTGGTTCGACGCATCGGAGCCTGGGCTTGGGGACTTTTGGGGAAGTGTCGAGATGCTGGACAGCTTGGTGCTCGGGATATTGGTGACATTCGGGAACTGGGGAAACGGGCCGTGAGAATATTGCAGAAAATCCGCGAGGAGCAGGAGGTCCAGAACGAGGAGGAAGAGGAGGATGGTTACGAGTCTGGCGTTGACGATGATCAGCATGAGCATGATTTGCCAAACAAGAATGGGGATGAACCTATAAATACTGTCGATTCGGACCCCGATCAACCCGCTACGGAGAAGGGAACTGGCGCGGAGGAACTGGAGCAGGCAAAAGCACGGCTCGAAGCGCGGATCGCAATGACTAGTGTCGAACCAATACCCCAAGAAGAAAAGGAAGTCGAAGCTGAATTCGAGGACGAAGGTATAGATATTGACGTGGAGACACAGACTCGCGCAATGTTGGATATGGTCATCACGATAATTGGAGAACACTATGGGCAGCGCGATTTGTTAGAGGCACGGGAATTATGGAGCGAGGCAGGACCAAGGTTTATCTAAATATCTGTCTGTCCATGATTTTTTAATTTATCCTCTTTGAGAACACTGAGAAATAAGATACTCCGCATCTTTCATCAAGATCATCCTATGCTGCATCATTGTTTTGTCCAGAATCCAGATTCGGTTTAGGCTGGTGACTGGAGCTGCCTTATCGCCCATCACTCCAACTCCAACCCCAACTCCAACTTCCGCATCAGCCTCTAACTATTGCTTCTTATCCATGGAGCTCCCCCGAGCTTCCTATACATTATAATTCTCACCATGGCCCCCTCACTCGAAATATCAATCCCAACAACAACAACCTCAACAACCTCACCTCCCCACACAATCTATAATATCACTCTCCGCCTCCCGCTTCGTTCTTTTGCCATCTCAAAGCGTTATTCCGATTTCACAACCTTCCACGCCAACCTAACATCTCAAACAAACAGCGCACCCCCTAATCCACTCCCTGCCAAATCCTGGTTCTCAAATACAGTATCTAACACCGACCTCCGCGAATCGCGGCGCCAGGGTCTCGAGTCCTACCTCCGCGCCATCAACGAAGCAGCTGACCCTCGATGGCGCAACTGCCCCGCCTGGCGCGCATTTCTAAATCTACCCAGCCTAGGTACCAATAATACCAATAATAATGACAGCACCACTGCTTCGTCTGCCCGTCTCCATGCTGCAGCAACGGGTCCCGGCGGAACAGGCGGAGAACCGATTACAGACCCAACATTATGGCTTGACTGCTACCGGGATTTGAAATCGCATCTGCACGACGCAAGACTTCATCTGACGAGACGAGACCAGGAGACGACGCCGCAGAGGCAGCATGAGAGTTCGGCGCGGGCGAAGAGCTCACTTGTGCGTGCGGGGTCGCTGATTACTGCCCTAGAGGACGGATTGAAGAGGATAGCCGAGAGCAGCGCGAATGGAAATGGCAGTGGGCGTCATGGTTTTGCCTCTTCTAGCTCACTTGGCGAAGGCGAAATCCGCCGGCGGAAGGACCTTCTTATTAATGCTCGGAAGGAGAAGGATGGGCTCGAAGATCTATTGAATGCCATGGCGGCGAAGAGTAGGGTGGATAATGCTGTTGCGTCGATCAAGGATAAAGAGGCGCTTGTTGGGGGTGCTAGTGCCGCGGGTAGGAAACCCGCAAGATCCGGGAGGGTTCTTGGAAAAGAGACGGAGCGGACTCGCGAGTTGGATAACCAGGGCGTCTTGCAACTGCAGCGCGATATAATGCAGGATCAGGATGTGAGCGTAGGGGAATTGATGAAAATTGTGCAACGGCAGAAGGAGCTGGGTATTCAGATTAATGAGGAGTTAGAGGTGCAGAATGAGATGCTTAGAATGGTGGACGAAGATGCAACAAGGTATGTATTACTCGCTGTCTTCCCTATGGAATTGCTTGCTAACTTATCTTTAGACTCGAACAGAAGGTCAACGTTGGAAAGAAGAGACTGGGAAAGATCTCATAACCCATTCAGTATATACTTAGCTGTCTGCTATATCTCCTCTTTGCAGCTGATGATTTTCCTTTTCTTTTCTTTTCTTTTCTTTTCTTTTTTTTTCGATTTACATGATCCCTGGGTTGTCTTAGCGAGTTGAATTCGTCTGATATAGAAACCGCTTGTATCTCATTCTCATAAATAGCACATGGTATCTAGAATTATGGTGATACATATCGTATCCTTCACTGGGCAGTCATGAACGCCTTTGCTTCCTCCTCGGTTACAGTAGAAAGCTCAGACTGTCCCTGGTCAATCAGACCCAGTTTGCTCCGTTTAATCAACCACCAGAGTTCCCGGCGGTCTCCGCCCAGCTTCTCCTTCAGGATCTGCTCCTTCAGTTCTTTGATGAATTCGTTATACAAACTAGGCTCTTCGTATGATATGAGTTCCTCGCGGACGGCACCCAGGCCCTCAGTGACCCTGTCGTAATTCGCATCACCGAAACTATGTCTTATCTGGTCGTCGATGATTGAACGCATTTGCTTCACGGCATCCTTTGTTGTCTCGATAGTCTCGGCCTGCGCAAGAGTTTGTTTGAATTCTGGAATGGCATTGTTAGGTGAAATTTTGACGCGTTTTTCTTGGTTGAGAAGAGCGTCAACATCGAGACCGGAGAGGGGCTTCTCGGGCTCGCGGGCACGCTTTCGGCCTTTGGCCTTGGGTGGTACTTGATTGTGTGTTAGTATAGGGTAATTATAAACGGGAGGTTATGGCGTACCTTTTTTGACATCGGCTACCTCGATGAGCTTTTTGAGGTGGCGTTCTGCGTTCTGAAGTACGTGATCTGGTGGTTGCGAGAACTGGGTGAGGATCTTTGCGGGGGTTGGAATGGGGTCTTTGGGGTGTATGGCACGGGATCGAATGGCGGCGTTTATGCGATGTAAGACCGGTGAGAATGAATCTTCGATTGGGAAACGTGCATCAACCAGGTCCCTGCTTGTTATTAGCGAAGCGTCTTCGTCATGTAGATACTTCTATGGCGGCTTACCCGTCCACGTCTGTGTCCATAATCTCCATACTGTCCACATATTTGTCCATGGCATCAAGAAGGTCGTCGTTTGGAAGATTTCGGTGCTGCGTTACCACTCTTCCGGATACGGTAATTACCTTGTCGAGAGGCGGGAAACGATATGTTCGAACATCTTCGGCGAATGGCAGCTGGACTTCTAGGAGACACTCGTATTCTGGCTCTATAGAAGGAGCGAGAAGAACCAAAATAGGGGGCTTGTTCTCTTTTGCGACTAGACGAGCAACCGCATAGCTCTCTAATTCGAACAGAGCATGTATAAAAGACGACAGCGCAAGTGAGGCCTTATCGTTGGCCCGTTGAGAGATGATGATGTTGGTGTTTGATAAGTGCATATATCGAGCATACTGCGTTCGTCAGTCGCTACCAAGTCAGCTACAATTACGTCGCACGTACCCGTTCACTTTGGATGAATCCAACCAGTTCCAGTGCTGCTGTCGTTTCAAGTGTTGTGATGTTCTCATCGGACTCACTGATATGTACTGCTGTACGTCCATACTCGTATCCTTTGGCCAAATCATCTCGTTCAATATCGACCTTCCCACCAGGGGCACTCTCATCGCTAACTTCGTAAGTCCTCAAATTTCTCACGGATGTGAGAGCACTGCCATCTTCAGGCTGTGTTTCCGGAACGTCAGTCGTTGATTCGGGCCCTTCTTGCTCGGCAGCTAGATCGGAGCGCAGAACAAACTGGCTGGCCGACGGGGGTTTCGCTACCATGGTTCGAGGGTATCGCTCTACGGGAATTCGGACTGCAGTGTCATATTCCTCTGGGTTACCGAGTTGCAGGAAGCCTTTGAACGATGCAATTGGCCGAACAGCTTTAACGCGAGGAATCTCCATTTCTGAAACTGCTTGTTCAAGAGTGCCAAACATCCCATCGCATTGCTCAGAGATGGTCCTCAATAGCGCCTCATTCTCGGCCTAAAATTTATTAGCGCCGAAATATGTCAAGAAGACATGGCTTTACCTTGCGAGAGTTTTTGTTTTCTTCCTTGGTGCCATATTCGGGGTCGTCAAAATCAGGTCCCCTGCAAATACATTAGAACCGTTGCTGAAAAATCACAGAAAAAGAACTCACAGGACTGCCAGTTCGATGTTGTCTTCCTTGACCTTCGATACTATATCGTCAAGATTCTCACTGTTCATCTGTCCCATCCCATTGGTGATGAGTACAATCTTCCGCTTCCACTTCAACTTCTTACAGTGAGTGATGATCATTTGAATTGCCAATATAAGAGCAGAAATAGCTAGGCTCATCAGCGCGGGCAAATATCTTAAGGTATGAGGTAAATACCGTCCCCTTTGTCGACATTGCTTGGTTTGATTTGCTCGGCCAGCTGTCGAATATCAGGCATGAGAAACCTAGGCATTTGGTCAGGTATTGGCCGGGCATAATGAAAAGAATCAGAGTACGTACTGCTTGATCTCCGAGAAAACAGAGATATGTGAGAAATGGGATTCATCTTGCAGTTCGTTGGAGGTACCTGCCGATCTCTTAGTGTACAAGCATAGATAGCAAGTAATGTGACTTACCATCAGTTTTGAGGCCAATTACGCCCAGCATCGCCGTTTTACGTCCCGTAGAAACCTTGACCAGTCAGAACAATCCTCTTCGGCAGGCTCACAATATTTACTGTGGTTGTAATGCGGTCCCAGATATACTGCATGGCCCATTCGAGATCCGTCACTTCTCGGCCATTGCGGCGCTCGTCCATGGACTTTCCCACGTCCACGATGTAGACGGTTGCTTCCTTTTCTGCCATGGTGAATTTGAAAAGCAGATATTAATGGAAGAAAAGACAATCGATGGCGAATCGGTTGATAAAGGACCGCCAAAAGGCAGCAGGCGATGGTCAAGCTGGTGCCCAGGCAGACGCGCGATATTTCCGAATTGGGAACGGCCTAAACGCGACGGCACATGACATCATTCAAAGGTGCGTGCATATAATAGAAAATTGTGCCTATATCGTAATGGACATCAATCATGGTGGAAATGGCAATATTTCCGCATATTCGGACGTGTTTATTAATGCCCGAGGCCCGCAGAACCTCGGATGGTCCCGCATCTCAATCAATAATAGAGGTCGTCGCATGATACTTCGCTCCGTGCATCAACACTATATCAAGCACCACTTCAGCACTGGTTTGAGAGACATCATAGCACCCGTTTTAAAATGCTTGACCCTCGCCCATTTCACATCCTAAGGTCCGTCCCCCTATTCAAGCTGCGAGCAACCAACTGACATCCGCGTCTGAAGCTATGGCACACTCCTTGGTGTCCAGCTTTATCAGGTACTCTACCCAGTCCCACCCCTTTAGGGACACAGTCAGTCATATCTCTCTAACCACAATTATGTAGAGTTTTGTCTCTGGAATCATCGCCTTCCGCGCCCTCCCGCGCCCCCAGTTCTCGGCCCTTCAAGCCAAGGTCTTCCCTACCTACTTCGCTCTTCAGACCGCACTTCCGGTCGTAGTCGGATTGACTGCCTCTCGCGGCGGCCAGACCCTTGGAGTCTCCGGACTGCTAGAGCCAGAAAACCAATTCAAAGTCCTTCTCCCACTCGCGACGGCCTTTGTAACTGGCTTGGTAAACTTTGCCGTCCTGCGCAAGCTTACCGTTGATACTATGCAGGAGAGGAGGCATCAGGGTATGTAAATGGGTAGCGCCCAACTTCTACACGGGATCCCCTGCATTAGAATGTAACGAATACTTACTGGACCGACTCTAGAAACCCGCGATGGTAAGAAAAGCTACGACCCCCCTCCTCACTCTAAGGAGATGATGGCCCTGAACAAGAAGTTTGGTCGTCTTCATGGGCTGTCCAGTTTGATTAATCTGGTTACTATCGGCGCTACTGTCTTCTATGGTGTCGTTCTTAGCAAGCAGCTTGAGTAATGGCTTGATAGGATTCTGGAATATATCTCTGTGGCGACTGAAAGATGACGATGCACATATTCATTCTTGTATGTTTGGTTGTTGAACTCAATCCATTTATGTGTGGCGGATTATCTCAATGAATTTTTAATTATGCCCGTATACTGCTAGTGCCTCGATGAACAATGGTGATAAAAGAGACAAAGGTTTCTTATCATCAACTTCACAAATAGGTATATCGCTTTTCAAGGGTGGTCATATAAAGACCTTGATAGTTTCGACTTTCCCAGTCTTGATACCACTATTCTATCTAGTTGCAACTTCGACCCGAACACTATTTCCAGATCTTAAGATCTCGACTTCTCACTCAACTTTACTTTTACCAACTCTACAACACACCATGAATCGTCTTGCAATTGCTGAGAGCCTCATTGGCGGTTTGGTCACCGTGATGACTCCGGTTTCAGTGGCCTATATCTTCTGCCTATGGTCAGGGCGAACGATTCCCAAAATCGATCATCGTGCAGTAGCATCTACATGGTCGTTTTGCTCGAAACTTCGCGAAGCTAAGATTTTCATCCCCATTACCAGCCTCAGATCAAAATCTTCCAAGCACACTGTGCCTACGGCGAGCATTCTCCCCGAAACTATCACAGTCAGGCCAACGGCTTCGTTCAAGGCCAAACCTTTTTGGTCAAACCCATTTTACAAGTCACCGAAGTTACCACCAGGTCAAGTATGTGCGCTTGTGGTTATCATGATAATCTGTTTTTCAACGCTTGTTTGGTTCTTTATCGTTTGGACGAGACAGTCGACTATTAGTGGGCAACTCGATAGGCAGTCCGGTGAGAAGCCTCTCTTTCACAGCACTCACAGCAAGCGTCTCAATTCAATCGGGAGACACGAAGAAGATGAAGCGACTGGAGCGAAATCGAGTAGCATCGACCACCATCTTAAACAAATGAGGGGTTCTGCTGACAAGATGAAGGAAAATTGTGCCACCCTTGATGAGACACACAAACAGATTGAGACAAAGTTCGATAGCCTGAGCTCCTCGATAGAATTTCTCAACGAGCGGCAAGAGAAAAAATCTATTCCCAAGGGGCAGAAGAAAGAATCCGCCGCCGACAAGCAAAAAGGATATTCTTCCGGATTCGAAAAAGTGGATCAACAACTGGGGAGACCAATTAGAAAATTCGATACTCAAGGTCAACAGATGCAGTTTCACTTCAGATTTTCGGACACAGGCTCGCTCGGGTACGATTCCATGCCAGGCTCATTTTCAACGCCGAATAACCGAACTCGGCCAGAATGCCCAGAGTCCATCTTTCAGGCAGGAAAGGGAATCGAGCAGAATGATAAGTAGCGAGAGACCATTCCCAAGGAGGAGTGACGCGATGTATAACGATCCACACGACTTCAATCGAAGTCAGTCGAGATAGATTGTAGGGCGTGGCCGACAGGTGCCGCTCTGTCAAAAGTTCAAGGACTTGCTGCTAGAGCCAGTAAAAGGCTCCTCGAGTTGGCACAGATGCCAGAAGATCTTATAATAGCATATGTTATCCTCCTTACGAAGACGAATTTCGTGGCGGGGCATTTTCTGATAGAAATGGTTCCGTGGCTGCAAAATCAAGTCATTATTTTCAATGTCGGCCTTTTCCCAAGTAAATTTGTATACATTGCAGCAGTGCAGTGGCATCTCCATCGCATGCCACCTTCATCAGGGACCGTAACCTTGCCGTAGAGTAAAATATCCCGTGATGACTTCAAAGGGAGCGAATAGGGGAGTTCACACATTGGCCTCTTCAACGATGTATCTCCGAAACGCAGATTTGAGCATATTCATTCGCATTTGAGTGTGAATGAATAATTCCCGGTACATGTCCAGATTTTGTTGGACCACGTGCGCCCGAAACCTAGTGCCAGCACAAACATCCCGCATTTCCAACTCCATCTGCTTTCGCAGAAAGGGCTTGCTTAGGGATGGACTTTCTGCGAGACCGGCGAAGACATCATCATAGCCAAGGATTAAGGCGATGCCCAGACGAGTGGGAACTAGTACTTTGGTGGCGTTTCGGCCGCCGCCGCGCGCATGGACGCCGATGTAGAACCGTTTCTTGATTCTCTCGATATGCTCAGCCATGGTAGCATCCGTTCCGATGCCGTTGGCATCCATGAGCCCAATAAGCTCTGGTTCTGTCAAATAGTTTGGAGGTGTTGTTTTCCCGTCGAAAATGTTGGCTTCTGTAGGTTCGAATAGCTCGCCGACTCGGTAGTTGGGTAGCTGCTGGGTGCTTTCCCACTTGTCATAGACATAAACGTCGAGGTAATTCCTCTCCAATACAATCAATCCTCTTGCGTGGAACATTTCGTCTCCATATTGAAGTTCAACATCGGTTGACTGTCCTTTCGCATCATCGGAACAACATGCGAGGAAACGTCGGGCAACAAACTCGTACACCTTTTTCTCATCAGCGTTCAATACGGTGGGGCTAGCCCAGCAAACAGGGTGTATAGGCGGATGTGCTTGGTCATTATGTCGACCATCTCTAGGAGTCCTGAAATTGCCACCCAGGAGACTGAGGACGAAAGCACTTAGTAGGTAATATAGATAAAGGGCGGATGTTACTCTACCCTTGAGCATACTGTCCCCAATTCGGGTC
The DNA here is from genome assembly GCF_001890705.1 of Aspergillus sydowii CBS 593.65. Lineage (NCBI taxonomy): Eukaryota > Fungi > Ascomycota > Eurotiomycetes > Eurotiales > Aspergillaceae > Aspergillus > Aspergillus sydowii. Next base: position 105,746 of record NW_024467866.1, read on the forward strand.
TTGAAGTTGTTTCTCAACCAGTTTCTTCAAGTCGATCCCTTTATCGAACTGATCGGTTTCTGTACGGGGATAACTGATGAAACCTCTAGTATATAGATTTTCTGCTGCCTGAGATTCGTGAGTAACTTCGTTGAATACATAAGTATTTTCGCGCAATAAAGAATTTACCTTCATGACCTTTGAACTGTCCATGTGCAGGTATCTTGTACCCATCATTTGCAGGTCCACCGTTGTCAATGGCAAAGGCCTCCATTTGCTTGTCGGCTTCTGATTCACCTTGGTGACCTTGGCCTGTTTTGCCTTCAAACAGCGCTCGAGCATCATGACCACGGCGGCTCGGTCAAAAAGATGGACTCTATTCCAAAGAAAGTTTACTTTGATACCATCTCTTGTATGCATGACCTTGATTCCCCAAAATGTCTCCGGCTTGAATCGTTTCACGCGCAGATATCTATCAACCACGAACCCTAGAGTCGGGAATTGACAGGATCCTGGTTGGATGTCAACCCGTTAGATAAAATGATCATTCCAAACTATAGGAAGTTAGATGTGTACCATAGCTTATGACCTGCTGTGCCAGACTCTCATGGAGGTTCTGTAGCTGAAGGGTAAGAAGACGAGTAAATGCAGCCCCAATGCGGAGATCGAGCTCTATCCTCGCTGCTACTGCACTAGCCTGGCGTTCATCAAGATCAATAAGGGACCTTGCAGCACTCAGAACGTGACTTTTGGCGCGTCAGCAAAGCCCAAAGTTGGAGGGGGGTAGAGTCAAATTCACGTACGCTCGCTCAGTATTATTAAACTTCGCTCGTCTGACAATGATCCGTTGGTTGCCTTCCTTCGCCTGGTCACGCACCTCTGTGCCAATATGCTCCCCTTCTCGATCACAATCGGTCCAAATAACTAAATACTTACTATATTTAGCTTGCTTCATAATGTTCTTTGCGATTGGTTTTTTATCCTGCGTTTCAAGATTAGCATTCAATAACGTTGACTATCTTCAATTCACAAACATCATCCACAGCTATATGAACAGGGGCTTCAAATAGCGTCGCCGGCGGACAAGACGTCCAGCCATTGTACTGGCGCTCAAATTCCAAGCTTGTCAAGTGCCCTAGGACGCTGGTCATGGTGACAGCGCAGTCGCCCAATCGACCACCGAAATTAAAATCGAACACATAATTCTTCACATACTGGTTTCCAGGAATATGCAACTACTCTGGCGTTAGTCCAAATTCGTATCATCAGAGTTCATTCACGTACAGTTTCCATCGAACCTCCAGATAGGTGCAGAGCGACAGCCTTGGCAATTGCAGGCTTTTCTGCCACGCACAAGACTTTCGTAACGGCCATGGCAGCCGTTCAGGCGACAAGTAATACTACCTGCTATCGGACCTCATGGTCCAATCCGATTTCTGGCTGAGGCAATCCGCAGGATGCAGTATTACTACAGTTGGTTCTCGTCTCGAGAAGAAACGCGAAAACGACGCGAGTCACGGGACCTGTCTTTCAACAGCTAACTTCCAGATGCAGTTTAGCGGGCCCCCGCCCAAGCTCTTTTGGTGAACAACTTGTTTGTTTGTGTTCACCTCCATCAGTGTCTTGACTATTTAACTATCGTTATCGCCTTTCTCATGTGGGAATCTTTTTTACGCAGCCAAGTGCCTTCTGCTGCCACTGCTGCTTTCCCTCTATCTGAAACAATGACTCTTCCACTTCCTGAAGTCAAGTCTCTCGCAGACTGCGTCTCCTTTAACCATGCCGTGCGACCATTTCTGTCGCAAGTCGCTGGGCTCCCAGAACAGCTCCAGCCTGTGATCGCGGCAAAAGATGTAAATGCGCTCAAGGCAGTCTATCTCGCGACAAATCCCCTTGCGACTGCGCTTGCTTTTACTATCTTCCTTTCTGGCTTCTTTATCATTTTCTCCGAGATCACCCGCAACTACTCCCAGGTCGATCGCTTCTGGTCTATTTTGCCCTCTATATTCAATGTTCATTTCGCTGTCTGGGCACGTCTTTCGGGCCTGCGCACTCTGAACTTGGATACCATTGCTGCAATCTCTCTTATCTGGACTGTACGCTTGACCTTCAACTACTGGCGCAGAGGCGGCTACAGCTATGGTTCAGAAGATTACCGCTGGTCCATCGTCCGCTCCAGGGTAAACAACCGCTTCCTATTCTTCCTCTTCAACATCAGCTTTATCAGCGTGATTCAGCCACTCCTGCTGCTACTCCTTACAACCCCCACATACAACTTTCTGCTCCTCGCGCTCCTTCCCGGCGGCGAATCCTTCGAGCTTTCCGACCTGATCTTCTCCCGTGTCGCATTCTTTTTCATCATCCTCGAATTCTTTGCCGACCAGCAACAATGGAAGTTCCAAACTGCCAAGACAGAATACAACAACTCTGCCCGCATCCCGGGCAACCTCAAGGATCAGTATGACCCGGAAGACCTTGAGCGAGGTTTCGTTGTGAGCGGACTGTGGTCGCTCTCTCGGCACCCTAATTTCGCAGCCGAGCAGGCCATCTGGCTCACATTGTACCTTTGGAACGCCTACCGTACGGAGCAATACGCCCAATGGACTGCTACGGGTGTTATCGGTCTTCTCCTCATCTTCCAGGGAAGCGTCCGCCTTACTGAGGGAATCAGCTCCAGCAAGTACCCCGAATACCGGGAATATCAAGCCCGCGTTGGAAGATTTATCCCACGTCTGTCCGTTGCGCCCAAGTACAAGGGTAAGAACAAGAAGAAGAAGGCTGTGCAGTCTAACCCCAACGACAAGAAAGAGGAGTAGATGGGGAACCCCTTTGAGGTTTAGCTGTCTGTTTATTTAAGGAGTTCGGAATTTCGAGCTTGTCTTAACTTCTTTCAATCGAATGGAGGTCATCCACTTGTCTATCTTTTTCATCTATCTTCTCCGGTTTTTTTTTCGGATTGGAGTAGGTATTGGGCCTGCGTTATATTTTCTGTCCCATCTTGGAGGTTCTGTCTTGTTTTCGCCGTTTATAATGGGTAAATTCGCTTTTTTCTTTTTCTTTTTCTTTTTTACTTCTAAGCTACGCCCGAGATTGTACAGCCAGCCGAATTCGCTTCAGTAGTGCATATAACTCTACCCACCTATCGTCACCATAATGGATTACGTCTTGGTTAGGAAAGAACAAATGAAAATCAACCATATAACTACCTACTATACACTGATACATTACACTCGACGTTTCTCAGGCAAAAGTGCATAGACAATGTGACAAAAGCGTCACTAGATGGAGGTGTGACGGAAGGAGAGATACCAATATATGCCTTGAATTCCGATAACACCGTCAATGGAGGGGTTGGAGAGGATGAAGGGAATGTGGGATAGGTAGGTCGAAGAGACACGAACAGGAGGGGAGTAATAAAAAAGAATAAATACAGGTATGTTCCCAAGAAAGATAGATATAAGAGCAGCAGGAAAAAAAGGTAGGTCGTTCGTCAAAATTCTTTTCCTTGCTCCGGTCTATGAGGATGGGTTTGGTGGCAGAGGTGTTTGATCTTTGCCGTCCTTTCCTTCGGCATTTTCCCCTACAGCAGGCTCAGGGGGCGCAATGGTCTGTCCGTGCGTGTTGTCGAAGTACTTGGCGAATTCTCCTGATTCCGGCCATTCTCGGGGACCGAGGAGACGGATCATATCGTCGCGGCTAAGGACTTCCTTACTCAGAAGCTCCTCAGCCACTAACCCGATTTCCTTCTTCTTCTCTGTTAGGAGAGTGTGGCATTGCTTGTAGGCTTCGCCGACGATGCGGCGGACTTCGACATCGATATCTTTGGCGGTTTCCTCGGAGAAAGGCTTGTGCATCTGTTGTGACGGGTCCTCCTCATAGTAGATGTATTTTAGCTTCGGTGACATTCCAAACTTCGTTACCATGGCTGTTGCCAAACGAGTAACCTTGTTGAAATCATCGCTAGCTCCGCTAGTAACGGTGTCGAAGTGCAGTTCCTCGCTGACGCGACCTCCCAGGGTCATTGCCATCCGGTCCATCATTTGGTTTGATGTCATCAGGTAGGTATCACCACCAGCGGGAAGGTATTGAGCATATCCAAGGGCACCCTGTCCACGAGGAATAATGGAAACCTTGAGTAACGGATCAGCCCAGCGGAAATACCAACCGCAAATGGCATGGCCGGCTTCATGGTACGCCACAGTGCGCTTCTCCTCCGGTGAGAGCACAACGGACTTCTTTTCCAAACCGCCAACGACACGTTCGATGGCACGTTCGAAGTGCTTCATCGTTACACGATCCGCGTCCTCGCGAGCGGCTTGAGTGAAGTTAGCAAACTAAATTACATAATGGAAGCGGTAGAAAAAGGGGGTTGGGGGATTTTACATACCAACCAAAGCAGCCTCATTGACACAGTTTGCGATGTCAGCACCAGCAAAGCCAGGGGTCAAGGCAGACAGTCTGCCAGTCAAATACTCCATATCCTCGTTAGTAACAATCTTCTTCAAGTGCACACGGAAGATTTGCTTGCGACCATCCATTGTAGGCCGGTCAATCCCAATGTGTCGATCGAATCGACCAGGTCGCATAAGAGCCTTGTCAAGCACATCGGGTCTGTTGGTACCAGCCAAGACAACCACTTGATCAGAAGTATTGAAACCATCCATCTCAGTCAATATTTGGTTCAGCGTACTCTCCCGCTCGTCGTTTCCACCACCGAAACTTTGCTTGGCTCTAGATTTACCAATAGCGTCGATTTCATCAATGAAAATGATACAAGGGGTATTCTTGCGTGCATTTGCAAAGAGATCTCGAACACGGGAAGGGCCGACACCCACGAACATCTCCACGAACTCAGAACCACTGACACTGAAGAAAGGTACACCAGATTCGCCAGCAGTGGCCTTAGCAAGTAGCGTCTTACCAGTACCAGGAGGTCCCGACAGGATCGCACCGCGAGGAATCTTGGCGCCGAGCTTCTGGAACTTCTCTGGGTGTTTGAGGAAGCTAACGAATTCCATAATCTCAACCTTAGCTTCGTCCATCCCAGCAACATCAGAGAACTTGATCTTGATATCTGTTTCGTGATTGAAGCGTCTAGCTCGGCTCTTTCCGATACCAAAGATGCCGCTGTTGCCACCTCTGCCACCACCAGCGCGCCTTGACAGGTAGTAGAAGCCACCCATTAAGAGGAGCGTAGGAGCGAAAGACAAGAAAGTGGCTGCCCATGGCATTTCTTCAACGTAGGAAACCGGAATACGCTCAGAGCTAGGGATCCCGAGCTCATTCTGGGCCTCGTCAAGATGGCGTTCGAAGCTGTCAACTGATCCGATACTGAAGTAGTAGGCGCCTGCCTGTGCGTCCGGATATGTTCTGGCAACCGCCTCACGGTTCAACTCGACACGCACCCGGTTGTTGTTGAGGACGGTTAACCTCTCCACAAGACCCTTGTCGAAAAAATTGTTCCTAAATTCTTGCCATGTGATCTCCTTGGTGTTTTCAGCAGGGAAAACACTGCGATAAAGATAGTAGGCGACGATAGAGCTTATTAGGAATGACGCAGGATCAAACCCGAACTCGAATGTCTTCATGTTCGGGGATTGACCCCATTGATCCTTGCCTTTTTGTTTTTGTTCCCCCTGGTTTTTCCCATCCTTATGCTCCTCTTCAGTCTTGGGCTTCTCCTGCGATAACGCATGAATATGCCGGGTAATCTGAATATAATCCAACATCGACGGATCGGAGCCGCCTTTGAGATGCTTCTGGACGAAATCCCGTACCTCCGACGACATGCCATCCCTATTCAAAGTGGCTCGCATATCCTGAAGTGTTTGCTGTTGTGATTGCGGAATCCATTCCTTCATATGTTGAACGAAGAGGTCAAGATCCTTTTCATCCTCCGGGCTTAGTTTCGACTGGGGTTCCTTAGGCTTCTCACCCTCCGGTTTTTGAGGGGGCTTTTGATCACCGCCATTGTTTCCGGCAGCTGGCTTCTGGTTGTCTTCGCCGTTCGGAGGCTTCGGGTCACCGGGGCTTTGTGTAGCGAATGTTCTTACACGTCGCGCTGTGACCAAGGATGACAACCTTGACTGCGGAATCCGCGTATATAGGGGCCCTGCGCGGAAGATGCGGTCTGCGGCTCTCCTCGAGTATTGAGCAAGATTGCCTGGCCGTCGGAGTAAACTGGCCATGGTCGAGGAAGGTGAGCCCAGAGGCTGAAAGGCGGAAGGGCGGATGGAGCGTAAATGTGTGATGTGAAGTTAATATCGAGCACAAGAATCCATATAAGCCTACGCCAGGCGGATCAGGCGTAAAACGTGTTCAACCAGTTGGGATTGGGGGTATTTGATGAAGCAGTTCGCTGCTGTCCGCCTTTGGGAGGTTGGATCGGTCGTGGTTTTTTCGCCGCTCCGGGCCCGGCTGAGTCATCCAGAATCCTAAGGAAGGAAATCGTCTTAACTCCGTCGTCATCAACAACAGCTTTGGAGAATGGACCACAGCCAAACCCGCGCTAAGATCAGCAAATGTTGTCTTTCAGTCCAAGCAAGCTCCGGGAGGAACAGATATCTCCAAGTTTACAACTACTTCGAACCCCACCAGTTTCACGATTGCCAAGAGAGATCATAGACAACTCGAGCACTACCCAGGCATTACTTTTGGCTCACGTTGCTCCACCGTTAGGCCCGGGTAAATTAGGAGGGAATATGACACGGTCATAAGAGGGGAATCATATTTCAAGATGCATCTAATTCGTATTTCCTGTCTTTCCCAAATCGCAGAGTGTGGAGTGTCGACAGAGTAGAATAGTAGGAGCTTCCCACAGAGTACACCCACCATATAGAATGCTCCCAAGCACGAATGAACGCCTTTCCCTTACTCCTCGCCAAATAGTAATGTAATAAACTTATTAATTAAGTGGAGAAATGTTCAACACAATGTCCGTTCGTTGCCATCTTTATCCGGCAACTGGTGTATAAATATCGTAAATGTTGTTTCGAGGAGGATCGAATTGGAAAGATATTTCGTTTCGTCGTAAACAATTATCAATGGTTGGGACCCGAATCAAAAACTGGAAAGTTCGTGGACATATCGGCCCAGTCCCATTCGATTGTCATTGGCATCTGCCATAGGTCTTGTGGAACAAATGGCTGTTGGAAAGACGGTGTGATAGGAATGTCACCGCCAGATGTCAAGGGCGGCTGACCACCAAAGTCTAGCCCATCCAGGGCGTTCGGACTAAGCATATTCGCAAAGTCTTGGCCAGCCCTAGGCATAGTAGGTATGTTCCCCGGCATGTCGTTGGAAATGCCATTACTCCCGGGCATTGCTTGGTTTGATGTAAAAGCCGGCACCCCATTCATGATGTTGGAGCTACCGTTCTGGGAATCGACACCATATTGCTGCGGTGGCGGCGAAAACGGCATGGTAGTGGGTGGTGCACTGGCTGTATTCGGTTTCGAGGTAGAAGGTGTGGTTGTTCCCCTAGCAACGTCTTGCTGTGCATCCCTATGCTCATCTGGCGCAGCCTTTCGCTTCTTCTTTGTATGGGAATCTTTTTCGGCTTTATCAAGGACTACTTGTGCAATTCGCTCGAACTCGCCGCAAACCCCGAGCATGCGTTTGATACTTCCGTTTGACTCGTCAGACACGAGTGTAGAAAGGAAATTGACAACCACGTTCATCAGTTTAACATCTGAGCGAGCCCTCGCGTCGTTGGGATTCTGGAGGATATTTGCGAACAACGTCACCAACGCCGAAACCGGATAGTACAAAATCAGCCTAGTTACAATTCACATTAGACACGGTCTCTAAAAACTTTTAAATCTTCGAAACTTACCAAACACACGCAAAATCACCTTGCGGGATGTATTTGATGAGGTTAATGGACGCTCTAGCGGCGGTCACGCATAGAACCGCCGATAGGAAAACTCTTGGGTTTAGGGGTCGAGCATTCAATCCCTGAATAGCATAATTGGATAAGCGACTAGTCCAATAGCCGTGGTGAACAGACATCCGGTGAATTGTTGTCAAGCAATTATAATAAGCAAAATGCAACACAACAACGTGGAGGATCAGAGGTGTATGCGTTGCCTTGATTTCATGTTCGGGCCTGAAATCAATGGGGATACTGTCCTTCCATTCCTCAAGTTCTCTATCAAGCTCACCGATGGTATTCAAGAGCTCACCATCAGACTGTCTTGAAGCTCTGGCCGAGTAAAGACGTTTATACACCTTGCTTTCGATGATAGAAAATTGGCAAAGAATGCGGAACATGTTAAACTTTCCTTTTCCATCAAACAATGGAACATTGCCAATATTGTCCGGAGGATCGTCACTTGGGAGCTCCACATTCATATCATCATCATCTTGAACAGGCGGACGGCCGGAACGAAGACAAATGCTAATATACTGTTAGATAGAAGGACGATCGTTGGGCCAGGAAAGCATACTCTTTATCTAACATATAAGCAATCCAAAACACCCTCTTCCGTTGCTCTGCTTCTACGGGGTTTAACCCAAAACCGGATCCACGTTTATGAAGTCCGATGCTGTGGGACAGCCTGATAGCCGCAGCGACTAAGAAGAATGATGGTTGTGGGTTCGGGGTCCCTTGAAGGAAAAGCGACTGCGATGAGTGTTAGATTTATGCAGCATTGATAAGAACGAATGTAAGACTCACCATGCCTAAAAGAGCTTGGACACTCAACAAGTCCGTGTTTCGCATTGTCAGTTCAGTTAGTACACCCATAGCATTTTTCAGATATAGCCATGCTTTTTTGTCTTCTTCTTGAGGAACGAGGTTGCTCATCACACGTAAGCGATGCGAGATAGCAAGCACCACGTTGATACTCGCCCACCAGCCGGAACCTTCATAAGGATCTCGGGAATATTGCTTTTCAACCAGGTGCATAAACGTCGGCTCGTGAAAAAGTGGAAACATGCAATTGAAGTTGTCGAAAAAGTCTCGAAACAGCGATAATGCCTCCTCCTTAGGGGGCAAGGGTTTGAAAACGCGGCGGGCGAAAATGTCGCTAAAAATCTCCGGTTTCCAGTACATCCATTTGTTATCGTCGATGTAGGCTGACGAAATCATGTCTTGGAAGGATGTGTCCCCTGTCTTCTCGTTCACCCATTGAATGCCTTTTGGTGAGAAAATCGAAAAACCCGACGAGGACCCTTTTTGAAACCAGTCAGCCCTGATATATTCTGTGTAGCTACACAGGCACTTACCAATATAACGCGTTTCACCGCAGTTATTCGTCACCAGAGAGCACATCATATCTGACAGTCCTTCAACCTCGTTCTCAGACTCCTTTTGCGAATCGGGTGAGGTAGCCGCCGTCCGCGGGCTAGATTGGGAATCCATTCTTGGTGTAGTATGTCGCGATGTGCTAGCCGGCTGAGATTGGGTATTAGAGGGCATATTGAATCTTGTTGGGCTGTTGGTGGCATTATTATTATTATTATTATTATACCCCCCAGTTGACATAGATCGATCGGCTAGTCGTTTTTCCAATGTTCCAAGATCCGTCTTCCCATCATCTTCAGAAAGCAAGCCGGAAAGACGAAGCAGGGACTCCATCCTTCCTAGCCGGTTCTCCAGACCTTCAATATATTTGGCTCTAAAACACCAACGCTGTCAGCATTCGGATATGTCAATATAGAAGCAGAGAACGTACCCTTTGGGCGGATTCCGCTTCTTCTCAACCTGAGTGAACACACAGTCCGTTTTGTAGTTTATGCAGTGGGAGCATTTAGGCATCTTGCCGTCGCATTTGATTTTCTTCTTCCGGCACATATCACAAGCCTGCAGGGGGCGCAATCAGACAAACAAGAACGTCGAGCAACCAACAAGAATCCGAAATACTTACCCGCGCAATCCGCCTCCGTTTGGCGTCGTTTGTGTCATCCCCAATGCCCAGCAACGATTCATCGTGAAATGTGGGATTCGGAAGAGCAGCGGTGGCCGGAGAGCCATCGTGGTTGTATGCGCCGAAGAGGGGGGTTTGTTGGTTCATAAGCATGGGCATATCGTAGCCCATGCCATTCGCGCCGTCCCCAATGCCATCCATCTTCGTCCGGATAACGGATGCTGAGATGCTTAGTGAGGTTCAGGCACTGGCCGATGCGTGAGAGGGTGGAGTTTCGATAATGTCAGCGGGTAGGTCTGTCAGAAGTCGAATGCGGGGTCCTTCCATTCAAGCCAAGCGGGAGTGTCGGAGGGTGCTGTTTTTGATTTGATTGGAAGTCATCGGCGACTTTCCTTATTGTTTTTACTTTTTCTCACGATGACAATGGTCAAAAGGAGTGACTGGGGTGAGTGGGCAAGTCAGCATATGGCGGAGGCAAAAAGTGGATGATGACATGGGAACAAAAAATCGCGGGCTTACTCAATCAACACCTTGTCGGCACGTGGCGACCACGATCACAAAGTACAGCACGAGAGGAACGCAAGGGTGGGTTAATATTATCCTGGGGCCGTCAAGAGCAGTAAGAAAAGTGTAGAAACAAAAGAAACAGGCGATCTGTTATCGCCGCAGTCCTACTTCGACAGTGAGGTAACGACTACAGCCGACGAATCGACGGTGTGAAGAGAAGAAACAAGCAAACGTAACGGTGCTGCCTTTGCCGGAGCCTGGACGGCGCAGCACGTCTTAACCCCGGGCAGCCAAGCTCTTAGTGCCAACTCCAGCCAGAGAAGTCCTGAAGGTTAATACGATATACGAGTCGACCACCGGACACCCGACTCCCCGAAGCCCCGAGACTTGAGGGACCTGTAACCTCTTTCGGGTCCGAGCCCTTCCGTTCAGTTGATCAGTTCTGCATTGGCTTGGCCGACCCTGACAAGGCGCGCCGACAGCCGATCCTTGGACCATTGTTGTTTGAGCTTGACGAGATTTGACTTTTGCTCGGGCCTGTGACCATTCTCAGACACGGCAGTGACCGAGCCAGTGACTCATCGGGGTTACAGCCATCTTGTCAGCCACTACTAAGTGAATACGTTGTCACTCCGGAAGACAGGATAACTGAACTAGTTAGTTATTAAGATCTGATAACGTCAGCCACACTTGTACGGACTGCGTGACTGCACCCTACTGGAGCGCTACCAGTTCCGATAAATCCAGCTAGAAATCTCAATATACAAAGAATTAAGAAAGCCATGTGCAGAATGTTAATTCAAGAGTGGCGATTCACCAATATATACAGTACAAATATCCGAAAGGATGAGGGTATATGCGTCCCATCCTCGGAGTCCAGCCAACGCCACGCTATGCACCCAAAGACAGCATTTTATACACGGAGTACGATCTGGCTCGTATCAGATTCCCCAAAATCCGACCCGGATTCCTTTTCCGGTCGCTCATCTCAAATTACAGTCACTAGCAGTAGTAGCCGCAAGCAACAGCTCAGCCACGGGGATGACTCAAGAATGTTTATCTAAAAACTCTTTGGCTTCGTTGATCTTCGTAGCCAGGTAGGGGCTACCACCGCGATCGGGGTGGTTGAGCAGCATCAACTGGCGGTGCTTCTTGCGGACCTTGTCCTTGTTCAAAGTGCGCTCCCTGTAATTCTGTCAGTATTGACTCAAGAAATCGTGTGATGAATGTAGTGCGGCCATACGGGAGTTCGAGAATCAGGGAGGCTTCGCGACGGTTCATCCGAGGTTCAAATCCTCTGCGGCCACATTAGCGATCCATACGTATTCTCAATATCCAAATCACAAACCCTTTGTAGAAGGCCTTTCCAAGAGCATTAACACCCCCTTGGGACCGACGATAGGCAACCAGACCAGCACGCCCCTAGCAAGCAAGCCGATTAGTATACAGGAACAAGCGGGAAATCGCGCCTCGACGTTGCACCTACCAAAAAGGCAGCCGTAGCGACACCAAGTCCGAGCGCGAGGGTGGACGCCATCTCAATTAATCGGATTATATGATTCGAGTAGAGACTGGGTGAAGAGAGAAAGTCGAGCGCGTCCTTGAGGCGACGTTGGGGAGAAGAAGCGGCCGTCGAGATAAAAACTCGGAACGCCGCCGCGGGACCTAATCCGGTTTAGCGTCGGCAGAATTTCGAAACTTCTGCTTGTCGATACGAATTTCTCCACGACTTTTTGATAGCACCCATACAACTCCCATACCGGCCTTTTTCTTAGATCTCTGGAGGAACTTAAAGGTCCGCCAAGATGAGGTTAGTTACCTTTTTCTGATCCTATGGTCACAACTCAGCCACTCCATTTCATCCCACCAACTAATCTACTCTCTAGAGTCGAAACATGCCACTTCTGCTCTCGCCCGGTATACCCCTCCAAGGGTATCCAGATGGTTAGACTGGACGGGAAAGCCTTCCGGTTCTGCCGGTCAAAATGCCACTCGAACTTTAAGCTGAAGAGACAACCGCGAAAGCTCAAGTGGACCAAGGCTGGCCGCGCAGCCAACGGCAAGGAAATGATCGTCGACTCGTCGCTCGTTCTATCCCAGTTTGCAAAGAAGAGAAACGTCCCCGTCAAGTACGACCGGAATCTTGTCGCCTCGACCGTCAAGGCTATGGAGCGGGTGGAGGAGATCAGATCACGCAGAGAGCGGGCATTCACGAAGCGCCGCTTGGCGGGCAAGCTTGCGCGGGAACGCAAGCGCGAAGAGGACAGGAAGGTTGTTGCGGAGGGCGAACATCTTATTCGCAAGGAACTCCGCGAGAGAGAGGAGGGAAGGCCACTCGTCGAAGAGGGTGCAAAGGTTGCCAGCAAGGTCCATGGAGAGGAGAGACTCCGGCAGAAGAAGAAGACCAGAGTCTTGGTGGATGGAACCACGCAGGACGAGATGGACATGGATTAGATTTTTGCTCGGACATTTTCTTTTGTTTCTTCAACTTTACGATGGAGTTTGGTTCGTTTCATACCTGGGCCTTTGCCAAAAAGCTGATTCATGATGCACATTTCATGCGGATATCACACCATATTTCCTACATTTACTGAAGGCATAATAAATGAGAAACGTCATCTTGCCAGCAACTGTGCGGGATCATGTTTCTAGGCAAATTAGACCAGGAGCTGGAATAAATGCTTAGTTGCCTAGACCACACCGAAAACCCTGACCAACATCGGGCTCGGATTTCAATCGACAACGTTTCCAATCAGGCAACATATATCTTGTTCCTGCGTAATTATGATATAATTAGTGTCATATATAGTCTCATGTGTCCGACGATATCATAGTATAAGTTGAGAACACCGCCCGCACACGCCGCCAAGAAGACCCCAGATTTATCGATTCTGCCCCTCTACGTATCTGCCCGGAAACTTCCATGCCATATTTCTCCCTACCAACCCCCTTCGCCATTCAATCCGAATAATTCAAAATTCCAACTAGCTGACTAAATTGCAATCCCAAACTAATTTAAACCAACGCCCACAATGCAAGTCGAAGTCAATCCCAACGAAGACACAGAATGGTTCGTCCACCCCACCAAGCCACCATCCCAGGCAGCACAAGTCAACGCCCGTCTCAGCCCAACCTCAATTCTAATAATATATCAGGAACGATATTCTCCGAAAACACGGAATTATCCCAGAGAAGCCTCAAGACCCGGAGCCGCTCATTCAGGAAGCGCTCGTCGAAGCCGAGCGCAAAGCGCACGAGAACCGACTCGAGGATAAGGACCTCGACGAACTTGACGAGCTAGAGGATATCGAGGATGAATCATTTCTGAACCAGTACCGGTATGTACGCATACATTAACACGCCTGACCAAAGGTATAATACGCAATTATACTAATAGATATTTCTCCAAATCATAGACAAAAGCGCCTCGCGGAACTCAGCACAATAACACAAGCATCAGTGCACAACCAGGTCTACGGTCTGCAAAAGCCCGACTTCACGCGGGAAGTCACCGAGGCGTCGAAGAACTGTGTTGTTTGTTTGAACCTTACTTCGTCCTCGAGCAACAACGTCGAGTCGCGGCTTCTATCCGAGATATGGAGGCGATTGGCGGCGAAATATGGCGATATCAAGTTCTGTGAGATGCGTGGGAACATGTGTATTGAAGGGTATCCGGACCGAAACACACCGACAATCCTGGTGTATAAGGATGGCGAGATTGCGAAACAATATGTGACGCTTATGGCGCTTGGCGGGACATCGACGAGGGTTGATGGTTTGTTACCTTCTTTCAATTTCATTATTTTGCCTTGGATAGCGCTTATGCTAACTGTGGGTAGACCTTGAGAATATGCTTGTGGAGGTTGGTGCACTTAAGGAGAGCGATATTCGATTGAAGAAGGGCGGAGATGATGACTCTGAGGATGAACGGCCATCGAAGCCAAAGTCGAGTATTAGGAAGACTACAGCTGCTGTGGACAATGATGACGATGATTGGGATTAATTCATTCAACCATAAAGAAACCGAGGGGATCTCGACTATCTCGGGGATTTTAAAGAATAATTTCAACCACGTTGCTTGGTATACGCATACTTCAAGCTTTCCGGTAGGCAAACTCAGTTCGGACTAACTAAAGAAACGCATATGGTTCGGTCACACTCAGCGGGTCTGAGTCATTGATGGTCGAACCCGCCATTAAGAACTCAGTACATACATGCACTGGGTCAACGATGGCGTTTTGTATACATAACCAACCATGTACAAGACAGCAATAAAAAAACAAACATTCAAATAAAAGTGCCAATTGGTCAAATGCAAGGCAATAATCCAAATTCAATCCAGAGGATGTATAGAATAGAAGCGAATGCAAAAAAGCAAACACAGTATAACGAGCGACAGCAGAAAATAAATACGAATTCACTATAACCGACCATCACGCCCGCTCAATCAACCTTTAAACAATATGATCATACCCAAAATTCGAATCCAACCAAGCAGAAAAGACCAACCAGCATAAACGCAAGTCCCTCAAAGATCAAAACTCCAAAACAACATGACATACATCAAATCATAGCAAACCATCACAGTCCTCCAACGCACTCTCCTCGATCGCCTTTTGTATATGGCACTCCCGAAACGCGGGACCCTGCCCATCACA
Organism: Aspergillus sydowii CBS 593.65; assembly: GCF_001890705.1. Lineage (NCBI taxonomy): Eukaryota > Fungi > Ascomycota > Eurotiomycetes > Eurotiales > Aspergillaceae > Aspergillus > Aspergillus sydowii. Next base: position 120,759 of record NW_024467866.1, read on the forward strand.
CTGCGCAGCACTTTTCAACCTCTTCGTCACCCCCGTAATATCAACAAGCCCCTTCTTAAACGACTCATGCTCCTGTATCATATCCCACGTCGCCCCGGCATCGTACAGTCGCTCCCCAGAAACCTTGCAATACGTCACCCGGTGCAACCGCGCCGATTGCCCCGCAGGTACAAGATCGGAATAGAAGTCAGTGGGTGAGTAGATCATTGGCCCTGTCTGCGTAGGGCCGGATGATACTGGCCCTCGTTGGCCGTCGCCTCGTTCGCCGCCTGAGCCGGGGCCATTTGTCGTCGCACGTAGGATCTCGTTCTCGGTGCTGTACCGGGCCAATTCGCGCTTTAGGCGGTCATTGTCGGCGATCAGCGTGCTTGATTCTTGTTGCAGGTTGTTGACTTTTTCTTCAAGGTCGCGGACGTGTCGTTCTTTGCGTTCGCGGAAGGCACGTTGGCTTAAAAAAAAAAAAAAAAAAATGAGTTAGACCCCTTCCATAAATAGGCATCTATCATATGGATTTGGCGTGGGGCAAACATACGCAGCTCGATTTTGCGCCTTGCGCTTACTCTGCGCTGGCGTGCCAGCAAGCCCCTCCTTGTCTTTCTCCTCACTGCTACTCCGTATCAACCCCGGGTCAGCGAGGAATTCATCTCGACCTTCGATCGAGCCTGGATAATGACTGGGGCCCAGATGTTCGCCGCTCGAAACCGACTGTTTCGTGTAGGAGTCTGGCGGGGACTGCGGAGGGCGACCGAATGGTTGCTGTGTGGTGGGATTGAAAGACGGATCGAACGGGGGTTGATAGTTCTGCGCCAACCAGTCAATACTCGGTAACCTCTCGATTTGAGCCTCGATTTGAGCATGCAAACAGCACATACCAGAGGATCAAAGGAGCTAGAGATATCATCGTTTTGGGCGTTCTGGGTTGGGGTGGGAAGTCCGTAGAGCGAAAACGAGGGCTGCTGCGAGGGGTGGCCGGAGTAATAGGGGTATTGATCCATCGCGGGGTCTCAATGTGAGCTCAGTGATGCTGTAGCTAAATTACAACAGGATAGGGCCCAGATGATGAGAATGCTGGCCGTATATATAGATGGGTTGAAAGTCTAGAACTTCCAAAGCTGGGGGCTAGAAAGAAGAGGATCGGCTCAACGAGTGGTTCGCCGCCCTCATCCATGTCTCCCGCCATCCATCGAAGAAAGGTCAGCAAGTATTATGCTGACAATTTAAATTGTTTTACAGATATTTTGTCAGAGATTATCATCTCTTCGTCTCTCACAGACTGGCCCGTCGTTCGTCTTCTGCGTGCTTCTGTTTGCGTCTGCCCAGCGCCCGATACGACGTGGAAGTTAGTTACATTGCATGGCATGGCGCTTACAAAGGAGTCTCTCAGCCAAATTGCGGTTGTTCGGCTAAAGAAGCAAAGGCTTCAAACAATTCTAAAAACTTAAGGCTCTAAATATTAGCTTACGAAAATAGGTCATAAGAGGCTGCGGACTGCCAGGTATGTATATTAGATGCTCTATCCGAGAGAGAACTGGCCAAAGAGATTCGGCTTCGTGCGCGTATTGGCTGGTTACAACACCACGGCCACAACTCTCTTTTGGTCTCGTCCACATATGAATAGGTTCAATGAGTGTAAACAGTTGGTGCAAATTAAAATGACTGCATATATTGACGTAATACCACCCCGGAAGCGACCCTAGCCATTTCCATCGCCATTCACCCCATACCAGATGTGCTCGCGTAGGATATCGCTCTGTTACCTTCAGCTAGTCGACAAGCCGAAAGTATTCGTTCCAAAAAGCGACTCTCCCACTACATCCATAACTACCCATCCCCAACACGTCTTCGCCAGTCGTTCCTTCATACTCCTTCGTCCCCAATCGTACGTCAATAAGCCACAAGGACGGTTTGATAATGCAAATAACAAGCTCTGGTGCAGTGCGGGAAAGCGGAAAAAACAAAAACGCAAAATCCATAATATGCACAAACAGGGGAAAGTAGGCAAACAGTGGTCGAAAAACCGTCCATATGAAGCTTGGCAGATCTGACGAGTAGTCGGCGTCAAATTAAGCCATACATCAAAAGACTGATTCTTCGATTTCGCATCTCCTTCAGTCTTAGTCACACCGGCCGTCCACGGATGTATGTTTCAATTTTGAAAGATCCGAAGAATTGGGACAACCAGTTAGCTGAGACGTAAATATAGCCACAATAAAAGCGTTTCGAAGTCGATATCGGCGCCTTCCACAATAACCCGCAATTCGAAAGGTGTTAAAATAACCGCAATGAACGAATTGACGTTCCGAGTTTGTTGAAAGGTTCGAATTTGAACGGTGCCGATAATCGAGCGAATAAAAGGTGAAAACGCGGTCGGATCGAAGCGGTTAACACCGGAAGACGATCGAGAAAACGGGTAGATGGCTAACAGAGAATGCAATAGGAAATATAAATGAAAATAGGAGCGGAGACCCAATGCGTAAAAGTTCCGAACGGTTTGCTGCACCTTGAAAGAAAGGTAACTAGAACGAGGATAGTCCCGGGCTCCTTGGCTAGCATCATGCCAACAGACAGGTGGCTAGGCTGCATAGATTGAAGAGGACAGCAGAGACATGTCAAGCTCAACCACCATGCTGCACAATTTAATACCACGAAGGTCCGAGCCCATCGTCCCGCTTCGAGCGGCTAGCACCAGGCCCATGAGTACCTGAAGCAGCAACCTTAGAAGCAGAACGCAGCCTAACGCCGAAGACTATGAGATTAGTCAGATTCTAGAAACCAAAAAAAGTATTTAGGACCTCCACGTGCAAAGCAAGGCCGCACCGAAGAACGAAACGCAGAAGGAGGGAGTTCCCTACACGGAACCTAGGTTTCAGATACTCACATCCTGTCGCTCCCTCCCACAGCACGGTTGGTGTCGGGGGTGTTGTCGAGGGTACCACGCTCCATGATCTTGCGACGCTGGCTGGAAATTGCACCGGGCTTTGCGGCGCCGCCAGACATGGGTATGTTTCCTCCTTGGCGACGCTGCTGCTCTTCGGCCTCCTTGTCCTTCTTGGCATCCACGATCATGGCGGCGTTCTTCTGGTACTTGTAAACGGTCCAGTCAAAGACGTAGTCGTACTGGAATGACTCGCGAACGAAAAGGTCACGGAAGATCTTGCGAAGGTAGGAATAATCCGGCTTGTCATCGAAACGCAGGGAACGTGTGTAGTTCAGGTAGATGGAGAATTCGTTGGGGAATCCACGGCAGAGAACCTCGGTGGGGGTTGTCATCTTCTTCTCCATGATACGGTCATACTTCTGCTTTTTGGTAGCAGCCTTCAAGCCCTGCCAAGGGAGAGTGCCACGACAGAAGTACAGCATAACATAACCCAGGGACTCCATGTCATCACGGCGAGACTGTTCGACACCCAAGTGAGTGTTGATACTGGCGTAACGAGCCGTTCCGGTCAGGTTCTTGTTCTCGCGGTAGGGAATGTGGAAGTGAGTCTTGGGGTCCCGGTATTTCTTGGCCAGACCAAAATCAATAACATTGACCTGGTTTCCGCGCTTACCAATACCCATCAGGAAGTTGTCGGGCTTAATATCACGGTGTATGAAGGATTTGGCGTGAATGTATTCGATGCGGGATATAAGTTGGTCGGCAAGGAGGAGCACTGTCTTAAGGGAGAACTTGCGGTTGCAGAAGTTGAAAAGATCCTCGAGACTGGGTCCGAGCAGATCGATCACCATGGCGTTGTAGTCACACTCGGTACCAAACCAGCGAACGAACGGAATACCAACACCGCCGGCAAGAGACTTGTAAACACGGGCTTCATATTCAAGTTGAGGGTGCTTAGCCTTGACACTTTCGAGCTTGATGGCAATTTCCTCGCCGGAGATAATGTTGGTGCCTATGTAAAGTCAGTGGCTATCCTTTAATATATCTATTGAACGGTAGAAGCATCCACGTACCAAGATAGATGTCACCAAAACTGCCGCTTCCAATCTTACGACCAATGCGGTATTTATTACCGACACGCAAGTCCTAGACATGGTCAATAAAACGAAAGGTTTCGGATAAGATATGACGAGTAGCTTACCATAGTCGTCATCTTGATGGAATGTAAGCTCAGTGATGTGTAATCTAAAAGGTTATTAGGATATAAGGAATATGTGCACTGTCGACAATCGAGAGAAAAATAGGAGAAGACTGTGTGAAAAGGCACTTGTTGGGGGGGCAAAGCAGAAATGTCACGACAGAGCGAGGCTGAGCCTTCTGGATGAGACCAGGCCAGCAAACGCCGAAAAGCGAGGCTGAGGCCCCCAAGAAATACGTCCGTAGACCGACGCAAAAAGGAGAGGGCTGTGAAAAAGAGGCAGGGTTACAAGGTGCTTATAACGAGACACATACCTTGTCGAAGGGAGTTGATAGAAGGATGGATGAGCTAGTGGTGATGTCGACCGTCCCGACCGAAAAAGGCGGAGAGGAGGAAGGAAAGGGGATTCAGCAGGGCGTTTAAGCGGCTAAAAAGGCAAAAGGAGGCAAAAGGACTGCAAACGCAGTGGGACGGAGGAAAGTAAAGAAGCGAGAAAAATAAATAGTCGAAAACCAAGGACAGGGCCCTTGATATCGGGGAAGGTGGGAGGGAGGAAGGGGATCGAGGAAGGAGGAGTGAAGAGAACGGACGTGAGAGAATTACCTGACGGCGGTGTTGAAGAGTTAGAGGGGGCAGGCAAGAGTGATAAGTTTAGCAGCATGCGTCCATTGGATTGGCCGCAATACAGCACGAATACCGGTATCGTATCGTAACACATCAAACTGCCCTACTTATTCATTTATACTACAGTTGCCTTGCCATATTTCTGGCGTGATTTTGGTGAATTAGACAATAATCATATCAGATACCTTCTCCCAAGGCTGTAAATAACCAATATATTCCGGTCGCTGCCCAAGTCCAACATATTGGTGGTGGCGCCGTGGTAAATAAACCCCATGTCAAAAGGCGTGATGAGCTAGTCAGAACGAGCTGGATGCTGCGGCAGTAGTCTGATTCAAGATGGGCGATGTCTCAAGAATTCGCTTCAATCCATGTATAATTAGCCACGCATCCACAGTCCCAGTGATAGTAGCCTTGGATCTTCTTAGCATATGCCATATGAACCAAATTGGTCCCATTCCACCACCGCGAACTCCAGTACCCAACCTGAGTCAGACGACCTCCGTAGTAGACATCGAACGTACCGTAAATACAATTATCCGCCCATACACTGCCATTACACTCATCGCCCTTCGCGTTCGGGCACAAAGCAGCTCACTCTCACTGGCAGTAGTGCCTTATCCCAGATACTTATCGCGTCAAAGAATCGCAGGGTTGGGTTAGTGCAATGCCCAGCAACTAGCAAATCCCGACTGTGAATATAATTCATATAACCCAACCCGCCGATGAGCCATGCATTGGATACATTTCGAGTTCACGAACCGATGTTGGTCCAACAAGGGAGATCCATCGTATCCTCGGTGCCCTGGTTTCCCGGTCACACTCACCGCTGGTCTGGTCTGCTGCTGGAGGTGGATGATGATCACAATCGAATGGAATCCAACCTCGCTTCGTGATCAGCTTCGCGAAGCAAATGAGGCATATTAATACAGTCAGAAGATGAAGCACGGGTAACACCGTGTTTTTAATGTGTCTCCATTTACTTTCTTGATCTTTCGAGGGACGGAAAATCTGACTATTTGTATACTTATTTATATCTTCAGCTATCCTTGACAACATCTTGTTCCTTTAGATACTGATGCTACGAGGTATCTAGATGCTCTCGTATATATATGATACACTGTATTATCGTAAACAAATACTCTCCCACTCCTCCACGTGAACCTCTCACCCCATGCATAAATCCCCGAAAATAACCGTTAAGAAAGCAATGAACTCCTTACCTACGTCACCCCAAGCAACGATCCAAGTGGGAGCGGCAACGTGGACGATGAATATCTTGCCATACCCTGTGTCGAAACGCATTGATGTGGCTCGCGGTAGTCTCTGCTTGCCATGTTAACCGAAACGAATGGCTGGTGTGCCCGGTAACGTAGGTACTTGGTTATTATGTAGTTATTTGTACCTAGCGTGTTGGGCAGTGAAGTTGGCAAGGCTACCTATGTATCAGACCCGGCAATAACAAAAGTGGATTTCAGCAGGGTTACTCAGTGAACCCAGTGCGCTGGTGAATAAGTATTAAGTACTCTTTTCATACGAGTCGACAGACATGGCGTATAAGAACAAGACAAAAAGTAAGTACCGTGCATTTGTCACCGCTAATCAAACCGACTAGATCAGAGACATCATCAAAGAAAAGAAAAGTTGGATAATAGTACATTTCCGGCAACTGAGTATATGAAGTGGGTATAAATAGGAATGAAGCGGGGTTAAAAGCAATATAAGGAACATAGAAAAGACAGAGGGAACATAGTATGACAAGTCTTGACTCATCACAAGGCAATACAAAATAGTAAGATGGACAGAGACATGTGTAACAAGTGAACAGTCGCAAGAGGCCCAAAGGTCAATCAATCAACGTGGTTAGACATCATGATATAACTCCCAATAGGGGTATAAGACAAGTCATAAGCGCTCCCCGAGCTCCTTATATCATATTCGCTGCTGAATGTCCTTCCGCAGCAGGCTTACGCTTTTCCGGAGAGGGGGTCCTCGCTTCTTCTTCGTCCAGTCGTCGTCTCCATTCCGCGAGGCTGTCGCTCAGCCCCGATTCCTTGGTCGGGGTGCGATCAAAGTCAGAATGGGTGCTTAATCGGTAGTTGCTATTGGTGCTCTCCCAGTGGGTGCGTAGGGCTTCCAGTTCGTTGGCTAGCGAGTCGAGAGCCATGGAGCCACGGTTATCTAGGAAAGTGTCATCCTGCGACACCGCGCTGTTGGCCCTAGAGCGGCGGGTTCCGCCTCCGATCGTACCGCTGGATGCATTACTGTGAGTACGGGAGATTCCATTAAGACCCCCACCGTGCTGCGACTGCCGCCGATATTGTCCAACAGAGGCCTCGACTTGGTCCAGGAGCATGGAGACCTTTTGTTCCGCATCCACAGCACGAGTTTCTAGCAATGAGTTTTCTTGCTTTAGTTGTTCCAATTCGGAGCGGCTCTTTTCGGTGACAGCGAGAAGTTGTTGCTTCATTGACTCGTATTCTGCGTGGGATTTCTTCTTTTCGGACTCTGTAGAGGTTAGGCTGTCTTTCAGCCTGGTGACTTGTTCCTCGAGGCTTGTAATGGAAAGCGACGTATGCTGCTGCAGCTCAGCCATTGACTTTTGGAGCTGAGAGCGTTCGGCTTCCCATTCGGACGATGCGCCCGACTCATCCTCAGCACCTCTGCTTTGCGCCGCATCAAGTTCGGACTGAATCTTCGCATTCTGAGATTTATACCGAGTAAGCTCATCCTTCATCCGCTTCAACATCTTCTCGGTTCCTTTAACGTAGTGGACGGCGGACTGATAGTCATTTTCAAGCTGCTCTAGTTTCTCCCTGTAGGCGCGGTCGGCCTCTTGCTCCCGCGTTTCGAATGAAGATTTCATCTCATCATGCGCCTTCAAGCTTGTCGAGAGCTGTTGCTCCAATTCTCGAAGTCGGTTTTGCTCTGGAGTACCGAACCGGGAACCGGGTGACTCCATTCGAGGGGAGCGCCTACTATCAGTGTAGTTGACGCCACGCTCGCCAAGAAGGTCCTTGAGCGCGGTGTGTTGGACTGACAAAGCACCGGCCTCCCTCTGGTGACCCTCAATCTTGGACTTGAGCTCCCTGTTCTCCGCGGTATATGTTTGGCAATCCTTCAGGGCCGCTTGGAGTTGCCGGCGAAGCTGTAGGCCCTCTCTGCTAGCCTGTTCTTGGTAGGCTTCCAGACCCGCGATCCGCTCCTCCGCACGTCGCAGTTTTTCAGCCGCTTCATCGGCAGCTGCTTGACTGGCCTTGGCCAATTTATTCGCTCTCTCCACCTGTGCTTCCGAGCTGGCTACTCGTTGATCCGCAAGTGAGCGCGCGGATGTCTCTGAGTCGAATGAGGAAGCTCGCTCCAGACCCAAAATGAATGCATTCTTATGGGTTTCGGCTTCTCGGGCATGAGTTTCGGCTAATTCTTCTGCGTCTCGAAGGCGGCGAGTGGCGTTCTCTAACTCAGAAGTTCGCTCTTCATGCTCAGACCTAAGCTGCAGCAATTTCCTCTCCAAGCCTTCCCGTCGTTCGCGTTCCTCGTCTAATTTCTTCTCCAAAACAGTGGCCTTCTCGGAAGATGCAGTTACGGCTAATCTCAAGCCGCCGATATTATCGCCGAAGTCTTTCAGACGGCCGGAAGAATCTTCAAGCTTCTTTGACAACTCCTCTTTATCCAAGCTCAATTGTTTCAGAGAAGATTCGGCTTCGGACCGTAGCATCGACTCTTCTCTCAGAGATGCTTCTATTTGATGAAGCTGGGCGCGTAAACTCTCCGTTTCCAAAGCATTATTCTGCATTTCCAGCTCAGCCAGTCTCCTCCTAGTGGCTTCAGATGTCTCTTCCGCCAGCTCCCTGCCACGCTTCTCCTGGTCAAAATCGGTGGTAAGTGCTTCTAGCTTCGATTTAAGCTCATTCTGGGATGCGAGAGCCAAAGCCAATCTCCGGCTCAAATCTGTTGTGCGTTCAGAGGTGGCCTTATCAAGATCGTGAGACTGTCCATCTAGCGATGGCGTACTTTGCTGGCTCCCGCCATGTGCAGCCAGTTTGGCACGAGCATAAGCAGCTTCGTTCACCGCTACATCCCTTTGTTGCTCGACTTCCGCTACACGCTTCGATGCGATCGCGGCTTGTCTATCAACAGTAGCCTGCATTTTGGCTAGCTCTGCTCTCATTGCTAGAAATGCCTCGATCAGAGGACGATCCTCATCCCCGAACGCATCCGCCGTTCGTTCATCCAAAACAGAATTAGTGGAGATATTAGGGGTATACCCAGCCTTCTTAGCCAACGCGAGCTCGGATGCGTACCATGCATTCCGGCTCTTCAATGCCTCGAGCTCTTTTATCAAGGCCTCCTGGTGGGCAGTTAGCCGTGGTGAACGCGGTTCCTCTCCTGTCTTGGAATTTCTGTAACTCCGCGAGTCTACCGATCCATCAACACTTGCATGGCGGCCGAGGATTGATTCATCGGCGCTATCCATGGAGCTGCGTTGTCGCTGGCGAAGAGAGCGTTGTCGAGCCGGTGCAATCAAAGGTGCAGCTTCACCAGCCTCCATGGCCCTAGCTGACATACGCGAAGACGACTGTTGAGGAGTCCGCTGGCCATTCGACTCCTGAACGTTCCTAAGGTCTTTTGGAGAGTCCCTTGGCGCTGACTCTCGATCTCTCTCTCCAGCAATGGCTCGAGCCGTGTCAATCGGTGGTCCGCCATAAATACGGTCCTGTTTCGTCGGCGGAGTCTTGCTTCTGAAATTGTTGCCTTGCGGTGGGTTGTTAGCTCTTGAGCCTGGGGTAGGTGCCTGGCCTGGTGGAGGAGGTCCGGAAGGAGCATTTGCAATGGACGCTCGTGGCAATCGAGAGCCTGGTCCTGTTCCCGGTGCTAGCTCTGCCGCCCGCCCAGTAGGGCTAACCACGCTTTCGCGGGATTGCTGGCCTCTTCTGGCTTGATCCAGTTGCTGGTTCTGCGCTTCGCGAGATGTCCGACCCGACAATGCTGTAGATTTGTCTCCAGCTCCGGCTTTAACGGGAGCTGTGGCTGGCCCTCGTTCGCCATCCCGGTTCTCCGTTGGGTAACGGATTTTTGATGTATCAAGCATATACGCCATGCTAAGCTCCACTGGATCTCTCGGGGCTGAGCTTGGCTCGCCGGCCAAGACAATTATTTGCTTTCCAAAAGCCGTCATGCTGTGTCCCGAACGCGGCGACGGTGCTGGGCCCATATTCTGGAAAGAATACCATCGTCGTGTGCTTATACGGAACGCTGCTAGGTCACCAAGGTCGATGCCTTCATCTGTCCGGCCACCGAAAACATACATAACATCGTTGACGAGAGCAGCCGCATGTCCCTCCCGAGGTGCCGGGATGAATCCGACACAATCAAGCTGGGTCCAGCTGTTGGCGCGGGGGTCATACGACCAAACATCGTTAAACCATTGTAATCCGTTTGTTCCTCCGAACCTGCCAGGGGTGAGTAATGGGATCAGTAAAAGTCAAAGGTGGCATAAACGTACAAGTACAGCTTGTCATTGAAACTGACAATCGTGTGGTTGGTTCTTGCAGGTGGGATCTGACCAGGGGAAGGACCGCCTTCGTGGCTATTTTTAATGAGAAACTCCCACTTATTACCGGGATTCTGCAATTGATTCAAGTCAAAAGCGACCAAATCATTGAAGAAATACCCTTCAACCTGCCCTCCGAAAACATAAAGCCTGGAGCCAAGAATATTTAGTGTATGGCCATATCGTCCGGTAGGTCGAGGACCTGGCGGTATTGAGCGCGACCATTGCCGAGAAGCTATAGCGGTAGGTGTTAGTTTTGACCATCATCTGCAGCCCGCAATGCGAGGGGTATGACACATACAAGTATTGAGTAGATAGAGTGTGTCATCAAGCGTATCATTTTCATCCACCTTGGTATCACCACCGAATACGATGAAGGCATTCCCGACTAATAGACTTGCATGGCCGACACGGGGCCCTGGGCCCTCCGAAACAGTCGCAATTGGGAAGCATGACAGGTTCCCGCTGCTGCTTTCCATCATCCAAAGATCTCCCTTAACAGTTGATCCATCTATTAGCCCACCCATCATGTATACATCGCCTTCTTTCGAGGCCACTGAGTTGATTGCTGCGCCATATCGCGGGAAAGGGTTTGCTTGCGGGGAGGAAAAGTTCAATCGGCGCTGCGACCACGGGTAGAGTGATGCACCTGGGCTGGATCCTGGGGAGGTGCTACTCGTCGTGGGCGGTTGGGAGCGATGAGCCTAGAAATGTCAATATTTATAAATCAATACTACTCCGCCGAGATGCTCAACGGCCGGTGGTACCAAATATTTTGAAGTACTGGGTTACCAACCTGAGACTCGGACTCCGCCCGCTGTCGTACCCGCTGCTGCTGCTCTGGGCTGTTGGTACTGCCAACCGAGTTCAAAGAATTATTGAAGCTACCGCTTGTAGGCGTCGGCGTCTGCGACGAGGCCACTCCGTCTTTCGATCCGTTCAGCACGGCTCCAGAGCCCGCTGGTGCTCCTTCAGAGGTATGAACGTTTCTCGTTGCTGGGGGCAGGCCGCCAGTGGCCTGCTGGCTATTCTTCTTCGATTTAAAGAGGAATGCCATCGTGAAATATTATATCATAAAAGTTCGTGGAAGCGGCAGAGTTAGACTCGCTAGTAAGAGATGAATCCGACAGTTCCCTTTCAAAAAGCCAGTCGAGCATGTACCGTCGGCGTTCAACATACACAGGCGATTTAAAATTGACGAAAATAAAGATGTTGATTAAGAGAGCGAAGAGAACGGGCGCCAGGCTGACAAGTGTAAGGAGTGGAGGACGCAGCGAACGCGCGAGTTGGGATTAAAAGTTATTATTAGCGAACGGGGCAGGCGTTGCTGGCGGTGACTGGGGCGACGCTGGTTCTTCGTTTGGGTTGACGTTGGACAGTGTCCATCCAAGTTCCGTCGAGTCCTGGACCGCTCAGCGTCACGTCGAAAGGAGTTGTGGTAGACTCCTCCTATTGTCGGTTCAAACCAAGGGGCATCGGCGGCCTAGAGTAGAAAAAATAAAGGGTGGAAAAGCGGAGAAAAGAACGAAAGCGCCCCAATGCAAGAGAAAGAAAACAGGCAAGAAGGGCGAAAGCGACCAGGAGGCAAGAGGCCAGTCTCTATCGCAAAGGGACGAAGGAGGTCTGAAGATGAGGAGGGCGCTGAAGACTGGCGAGGAACTTAGGGGCTGCCTGGCAGATTGAGAGAACCGGCGTTTCATCGACTGGACTGACTGGCTTAGATAATGGCACCGTCCCCGACACCGCCAGAACCTCAATTATGGCTGGGATTTTCTTCTTTCGTTGCTTTTTCCGAGTCGAGGGCGAGCATGAAAGGCAGCGAAAGAAGAAGAAAACTCTCCCGTCTTGCTCATCAGCGGGGAAGACTTGTCTTTCCAACGTCCCAGTCTTGGGCTTCGATAGTTGCTACTCAATCAAGAATATACTACGGTTCCACTCATGTTTTCTCGCGGACTCCCCCAGTTTATGTATCGTGGATACTCCGGTCAAGATTCAGGAACAGGACCCAGGGCTCTCTTGCATATGCTGTTCGGAGGATACGTTTTCCGCACTATAGGATCCATGTGTGCGATGTACTCCGTAAACCTGCGTGCGATCTGGGGTTCCAGGCTTTCGTTCGATATTATTATTCTTCTTCCAAATGTGGGAAGCCCCCCTGGTGGCCCAGAGTAAGCGAGGATCTACCAAAATTCGGACCGCCCATGGATATTATTCTTCTCCCCCTCCCGTCAGTTCCTCGAACTCCTTGTGCGGAGGCGGTACCTGGGACCAATCTTCACCTTCTCATCTTATTGCGCCGTTGGAGTGGGGCTGGTGTAATCAGGGAACAGGTCGGTTTTCCACGTGATGATGCCGATCGACGCATTTGAAGTTGAGGAAATGAGGACCGAAGCCCTGGACCGTGGACCGGGTTGACGAACTGAATCGCTGGCATCCTCCTGGGATTATCGATGTGTCCATTTTCGATCAGCTATCTTGCGAAATTGATCATCGATGCCCTTCCATCGAAATTGGGACGGTATTCAACCAGTTTAAAATAGTACAGTCGCTGCAGCTGAAGTCATTTCAGGTTCAAGCAACTAGCCAGTTCCAGTTACGCTCAAGCCACCCTGGCCCGCTCCAAATTAAACCACCTGCAGCTCTGGCCAGCCATGAGCCAACCCACTGGTGGCTGAGAATTTAAATTCAGGTCCAAGCCGCTCAGGTTCCAGCACGAGGTCGCTCAAGCGGATTGAACCACCCATTTCAGTTTGCAAAGGCGAGGCGAGCGAAGTGGGCGTCTGGCGCGCCGGCAGGAAACCCGCTCCAGTTTCAGCGCCTCCCAGTCACGGCTCGCCCCTGTCGAGGAAGGCACGGCCCAAATCGGCCATCATCCCCGGTGATAGGCTACAGACAGAGGCGTCGCTTTTGTTTGTGCCACCCCTTTGTGCTTCAATTTCAGGCATCCAACACCCCTGGATTCGCTGCTCGGGAGATCCTTTGACTTGGACAGGGCAGCCAGCTCAGGATATCGAAACGTGTCAATGTTTGCCACGAAGAAAAAATGCAGCTATTGTTTCAAATTAATCTCGTGAATGCATCGGCATACGGAAGAGAGCATGGTCTATAACTTCGTGATGGTCGGTGTCCAGCCCAAAGATCTGGCAGAAACCACTCATTTGGAACCCAGTCCTCACTTCTGTTCTTCGCCGATGCACAGGATGTGCTCCCTTTCAGTGTTCCTGCATGTGCTGCGCTCTGCAAGGAGGCCTGCAGACAGTGTACTTGGTAATTCCACCTCCAGGATGCTCATAACTTCCACACCTTTCACTCGACAAAGGGTATGGCTGCAGCTACTCTCGAGTCTCGCAGCTTTCGTAGGCAATGCGTATCTATAAATTCCAATCGCCTGTTTAGGGTTAAAAAGATGTATATGCGGAGTCGGGGAAGAGATATATCACGTGAATACATGCGGAGATAAACACAGATCAGCAAACCAATTCCGATGAACAACAATCAACAAGTCACAACAGCTTCAGTCGCTATGGACCCCGACGCCGACGTCACGTCTACCGATAAACCCCCGGTGTTTAACTACATCCTGTCGTTCCTCCTTGTCGGTGTGGCATGGGGGTTTACCACCCCGTTCATCAGGAAAGCTGGGGTAGAGTTCCAGAAGCGACAAGAGCAACAGCAACAACTTTCACAACCGACAGAACTCCAGCCTACGCGGTCCACAGATGAAGACCGCATCGGCGATGACAGCGAAAGCGATGAAGACCAGCCACCACCTCCCGCTCCTACAACAACAGCTCCCCAGGCGGCCTGGATGGGCCCTCAATCCTCGTCTTCCTCCTGGCTCAGAACAAAGATCGTTTCGGTATTTTGGACGGTCGTGAATCTTCTTCGCACACCGGCTTACTCTGTTCCGCTGGTTATCAATTTGACGGGAAGTGTTTGGTTCTTCCTTCTGGTTGGAAAACATGGTACGATTTTACTACCCTTCTTTGCCCATGCGATGGGGATGAGTGGGTTCAATTGACTAACCGTACTGCAGAGCTCTCCTTAACTGTGCCGCTGGCGAACTCGAGCGCGTTCCTCTTTACGGTCCTTGGGGAGTGGTACGTGGAACGGAAAATGATAGCAAGGGAGACTTGGGTGGGGATGGCGCTGGTCCTGGGAGGCATTGCGATATGTGTTCAATCGAAATCATAATTCCGACCATGGTACTCGGTATATAGACAGTGACAATTTTATCTGCAAATAGAACGGGGCGAATCCTGCCCTTCAGACTCGTTGCTCTATCTATTTCTATGATCAAAAAAATATAATGCAAAAATAGTATAGAGTGCATCATCCGTGAATCGAACACGGGCCTCATCGATGGCAACGATGAATTCTACCACTAGACCAATGATGCTAGTTGCTGTTCTGCGGTCTTATTTTGATTATGTATGGAGATCCCCCTGACGGTTTAACAATAACCCTGGCTTCGCAATTGAGTTCGATATACTTGTGTCGCTACTAAACTATAAGGTAGTGTTTCCAATTAGTACCCTACAAATAATTGATACTGGTTCATGGCCCTTGGCAGTCCCTTTTTGCTTGGCTCGATATATAACATCTGTTCCGTCTTTGGGGATAAGATGTTGAAGGCCCTTACAGTCTTTGGCTGGATTGAAAAGGGATGTGGCGGCCAGTGCACCGCTTCAGCATTATATATTGTTTGAGTATTGCTGGTTCGCGTGCATGCCGGACACTCGCTGTCGTGACCGAAGTCTCCTACCACTCCTGCCTGTGATCTGTTGGAACCGTGGCGAAAATCGCCACAGTAAATTATCACATTGAATAAAAATATAGTATTCAGCATTTCGTCCCGCTATCGACTGACGAGGACCGATGTGAGGGGATACGAGGTTCAGCGCTGCTCGGCCAGGTGCATCGGCCTTCAAAAGGGCATTGCAATATATTGATACCGTGGGCGCTAGACCACTACACCAGAAACCATGCATGGCCGGTGGCTAGCCAGCCATCTCCAACGATTGACCTTCTGTTATGTGTCAGTCAGCCTCAGCCGGTCAATGGGTCTGGAGGGTACGGAAAACATACCTACTGCAATGGGGTATCCCAACTCAGTCCACATTTTCCCAAGACTAACATTATCCGCAAGGATGCATCTTGCAAGATAGGGGTGTTGCGTTATTTATTATATCCCATGTATCATAAGCCGCTGCCAGAACTTGTCTAGTAATTATCATCATATTCCCAGGCTTCAGGGTATCAGGGCTGTGATTTCAAGAGCCTGTAAAACCTTCAAAACTTTCACGTTAATGCTCCTCCATACCAAGCCACCATTACTTCTGCTCTGCAATTTCTATCATCTCTTCCGTGAGTTCAATAATCCGAGGTTCAAATTCCCTCATGTCAAATCCAGTAGCAGCTGTAGCGACTAGCGAAGGCTCGGATACTATCCGAATGCTGTGCAGGACAACGATATGGGATCCTTTTTTGGTGCCCGTTGGTGATATATATTTTATTCTCCATTGCGCCTCGTCAGGATCCCGGCCTCAAAATATCATTTAATCAACACTCAGCCCAAGCACCGAGCTCATATTACACATCCAATCAAGAAGTCCACAGGTCAGTATTATGTAAATAGCCCATGGTCAGAAGATCCCTGACCCAGTTAAAAGATTGTATACTACACCGACAAAAGGAACCCAGAGCTAAACTAGATCGAGAAAATCGTACATTCCGAGGTATCAACGTTTACATACAGACATAAAGATTACATCCGGCCTCGGGCCAGGACAAAAATCAACAAAGATCGAGCACACTCCGTAAACCGTTTTCTATATCATCGTTGCGACATGCTGAACCTGCAGTGAGAGAGAAACAACCCGCCAGTAAATGCTTGGGGCCGATATAGTAATATGACACGGACAAAGAGATCAAACGCCGCGGAACTAGCCAGAACGTTAGTATATGTTGTTGGTAGAATAAGGAAGATAGAGAACTCACCATTCGCACAACCAAGTACCACATGGCACCGAGGAACTTGAATATTGAAAGACCAGCCACACTCCACAATACCACAGCCATGTAAATCATTGAACGGTTGTTCTTATCCTGGTCAGCCTGTTCAGGATCGTCACTGAAGCGATCCAAACCCGCGGCACTGAGCACAACGGCTCCCAGAGCGAAGTTACAGAACACCCAGACGAGAACGACACCAGATCGGAAACCCTTATAGTAATCGGCCTGGCGTTCTTCCTCGGAGATGGTCTTGATTTCCTTGAGAGGTTTCTGGGCAAACTTTATGAGCTCTGCTTCGTATTGGGCGTTGAGATCTCCATCGTCTTGCGGGATGTTGACGTCGACCTTTCCGCCGGGCTTGGTGTTCGCCGAGGGCAGCTTTTCGGCCTTGTCATCGCCTTTCGTACCCCAAGTTATGTCGTGAGTGTTACAGAAGGCGTAGATGTTCAAGACGTTGATGTAGGTTGGGGTGAGAAGGATGTATTGGATGAACTGCACAGATTAGGAGATTTCCGGTACTGACACGGAGGGGTTAGGACTTACGCATGTAAACATATGCCATGGATCCATGAAGATAATCGAGGCAATAAACCACATAACGTACGTCGAGCCGAGCGAGACAATTATAGAGAAGAAAGTGCTGTTGGTGAAGAGTGTCGAAAAGGTGAACGAATTGTCCTGAACCTCCTCTTGAATGGACCGCACAGTTACGAAGACCGCAGCGAAAGCGAGGTAAATCATGATGAAAACCCAGAAATACACCATCGTCATGTATAGTTTGTTCGAGCCCCCAGGGCGATTACCCAGTGACAGGACGAAACAAGTCACCAAAGTCGCAAGATAGAGCCATTCAAATACCACACCCAGGACCTTACCAGCAGTCCCCAGGAGATTCTTTTCGCCAAGATATGTTGTAAGGATATGGAAGACCAAGAAGAAGTTACCCTACCATTGGTTAGTGGGTTCAAAATGCATCCGAAAGCAGAAAACTTACAATACCAAACCAGGCGAACAGCATATTGATCGTCTGGTATAGCGTTTCGATGAGCAACATGAATTTCCGGATGACGCTGTGGTCGCTGCGCCAAAGCTGATAGAAATGGGTAATGGCATAGATGGCCGCGAAGAAACTACCGTTCAGCCACCGACGACGCTGCATAATGAATTCGGCCATCTGGTCCGGCACATCAGTTTCACCGGTCGATGATTTGACGTATTGGAGTAACCAGCGGCAATTGCGCTTGGTGACGATTTCGAAACACAAGATCCGATCCTCAGCCAGATACATATTGGCAGTGAAAATACCGGCATTGGCACCATGCATCTTCTCTCCGAGGAAGTACCGCTCTAGTGGGCCCTGGCCGTTTTTGTCGTTCTGCAGTGCTATATAGCGATAAGCCGAGAAGGCACCTGGAAGCACGGAAATAAACCCGAAGGCTGACTCCAAGGGCTTGTCGAGAATGTTACTCAGCTTGTACTCGAAGTTCTGCCCAGCGACTAATGGATTGATCAGCTTCTTTCCGTGGTTTAACATGACCTTGATCTCGCCGCAAGCTCCTCCGCACATGGGTTCGACATCGAAAGCTTTCCACAGACGATAGATCGAATCTTTACCCGGCTGTGTACCAGCATCGAGCAAAACACAGATGTTAGGATCAAGGACACGACCGAAAGCCTGGAAAAACCAGCGATGCGAGTTGATTTTCTTTTGGTTCTTCTCCTTAAGACAGAAAATCATCTGCACGGGGACCCCAGAGCGAGGTTTAAGGTGGACCTGGGATCCCTTCAACTCCATGCCGACCTGCGTTGTGTACTCGTAAATGTGCGCCGTGACGTCCTTGCCATTGACTTGCTGCTTTGCAATGCCGTCCTGATAACAACCCAGACCGGCCATCACTGCGCGAGTCCGCGGGTTGATTTTGGCACGACCATCACTGATGACACAGACCACAATCTTCTTCCAGGCGTCCTTCCCCCAGGTTTTGCTTCGAGTTCTCGAGCACATGTGCTCTATGTTCTTGAAAACACCGGTCATTGTTCTCGCGAAAAGGAAGTCATCTTCATTGTACATGGTGACGACAATGAAGAGCTCTGTGTGTCGTGGTTTGGCGAAAAGCTTTTGACGCAGAGTGAAGCGCTCCTCAAAGAAGTCTGCTGGATCACAAGTAGCGGCGGAGTAGCGCATATGTGTGAATTCGTCACGCTGAGAGTTCTCGGAGTGGGGGATCTGGTTGAGCAGTTTCGGTGCGATAGGACAGTCGAGGACAAGATTACCCTGGAACAATTGGACTTCTTTGACGGTCTTCCACCGTCGGATTGGAGCAGGACTCGGTGTAGGGGCAATGGTCATGTCCTCTTGGTAATCGTCGCTGTATGGGTTTTGCGCGCGGAACGGATCGTCCTGTTGGAGGATCGGTTCATCATCGTGATAGGAATGCTGGGGTCCAGAGTAGTTCCCTAGATCATAATCATCATGGCCCGGAGTAACGGTGGGTTGATATGGTTGGGTATAATAAGCATCGTGGTGTGCTTCAGGATCTACAGAGTACTCGTAGCCCGGATAGTTTGACGGATGTCGCGACTCGTAAGAGTCGTTGTGGCCGTATGATTGAGGCAGTCTCTCGACGGAGAACTTTCGAGTAACGAGGTTCAGTTTCGTCACAGTCATGTTTCGGGTGCTGAGATTAACTTACTGTAGGCTGTTCCATCAGTCTGTCACTTGAGGGCATTTGTAGGTGGTCGTGAGGACCATATGGGCCATCGGAGAGTTGGTAGCCATCGAGAGGGCGTCCAGGAGAGGGTGATCGATTGCTTAGGTTGCTGTGCTGCATAATGGGCGAACGTGCGTCGTGGCCGTCGTCCCCATAGGGGTCTCCTGAGCTCAGATGTCAACGAATTGTTCCAGCGAGCATGCGCAAGAACCACAGTGATGGTGCACAAGGAACAACATCTGCAAAAGCTCGAGGCCTTGAACAGCTGTTATGTAAATGGAGCAGGGCCCCGGGGCTCGTGCTATAATACTAGTACGAATTGGCCCCTCCAAGGGTGCGGTGCAACTCCTCGGAAGCTAGAGTTTCAGAAAGGAAATTTGATGCCGAGAATGAAGGGGAGCCGCGCAATGCGATCACAGGCAGAGTAACCAAGCAACACTGCAGCACGAAGAAAAGGAGACTAATGGTGTACTAACCCAAGCGATTATAGGACATGTTGGCGGCCGGCTATTGAGCGATCAGCCGGTTCCAATAATGGGCGACCCCTTCGAGATTCCTTTTGGAGGAGGGAGTTGGAATGCGACAAAGCGCTGGACGGCTTATGAAGCTTAAACCCCCGGTTTCTCGGCGGAGTCTCAGAAATGAGAGAGGTAAGAGAGTGGGGGTAGTGTAACCGGTAGGTATTGAAGATGGGAATATTGTGATTTTGCACGATATATGGAGGAGTCAAGAAATAAAGGACGATGATGAAGCTGGATAAGGGCGCAGCGGATTTGCGAGTTGTTTGACTGACGGGGCCGTGGAAACGAGCGCCAAGAGCAGTGGAGTGCCGCGCCACAAGTATTCAGAGGTGCCTATTTGATCTGGGGCAGAACAAGGATCTTAAAATCTTGATCTGAAAATAGGTTGTCTATCCACTACGTATCGTCATCGCCTTGGGGATTGCACTTTGAGGTTCGGGAGTACCTTATCACTATGACCACACTCGGATTTGCCGTCGCATCACATGGGCTCCAGGTGACGAGGATGCCTCATAGTCCTTTTGAACTGTTCGTGAAACAGAACCCCTGAAACAATCTCAACCCACCCAATAATGAATATCAGCGACCATCCATGGAAAGGCCGTCGAATTGGCGCACCAAGGATCGGTTGACAACAGGAGCCCCACACTGTCGCTGGGCCAACCACCGACTCCGGCGCTGCTCGTCACGAAGGCTGCACCGCCACGCCTCTGTGGCGGTGGTCTTTCTTGTGCACATGATTCGCCTTGTATCTTCTTTGACCTTTGGTCCGGCCGTCCCTGCAGTTCTTTTTTTAACTTATACTGGAGCCTGCAGCTGTCTTCCTTGCCTGTCGGAGGTTGTCGTACGCTTCGGTCGTCATTCGAGGTGAATAAGCGGGGCTTGGTTAACTTTCCGCAGCCTTTGATAGAGCAATGCCATTTGTGAATATCCACCCAGCAGTTGTTCACAAGAAAGGCTCCAGAGTAGCAGCTGACAAGGCTGAGTTCCGTAGCTATAATATTCAAGTGCCCGCTTGGGCAACCGTAGACTCAGCGCGGCTGACGGGCTAACCGTCCGTAGGACCCAATTCTTAGTCATTGTCACTCATTTGCCTGTCCTTCAGATTGTTGAGAATTTGAGAGCGACCATGGTCCATCGGAGAAGATTCGGATCCTTTGATACAATAGTGGCGACTGGCGACCGCGGAAAATATTTGTTGCCTCAGGCCGCGTATCTATCGATAAAGACTGGGGCTAAAACCCCGCCTCCTTCAAGCATTTACCATCAGAGGAATCCATAGTTCCAGGTCCATACAGACACAGCAATAAAATGACGGCACCAAATTCTTCTAATGGCCAGCCGGCCAAAGTTTTGTTTGTTTGCCTCGGCAATATCTGTACGATAGCCCTTATCCCCCCTCATTCTGCGATGTACCTAAAACTCATGCGACACCAGGCCGCTCTCCTATGGCAGAGGGCGTTTTCCGCAATGTTGCTGCCAACCACCCTCTAATCAGCAATATCGATTCTGCCGGCACAGGAGCATACCATGCTGGTGAACTGTCTGATTCACGCACAATGTCCACGCTCCGTCGTCACAATATCAGGAACTACAGCCACGCCGCCCGGAAGGTCACTCTTGAGGATTTCCTTAATTTCGACTACCTGTTCGCCATGGACGAATATAACCTGGAGGACCTGTTGGATCTACGTAAATCCATACTAGCCTCATCAGGAAATACAGCTTCGCGCGTGGCGCGTGGCAAAGGCACCAGGGCTGCAACCTCTGCTTCAGTAGCTGCTAGTGTTGAGGCTGGTGCTAAAGTTGCGGAGGTGCGACTTTTTGGCGACTACGGACCCGGGGGATCCTTGCATGAACGAGTAGGAGGTGGAGAGGTAGTCCAAGATCCCTATTACGGCGGGGCAAATGGCTTTGAGGAGGTCTACCAGCAGGTGGCGCGATTCTCGAAGAACTTCCTCGATTACCTGGAGAAGAAGAATCAGAATTAGAGACAGGATGATTGATTACATATATACCCAGGCTTGCTAGATCAAAAAAATAGATATTTGTTCAAAATACAGCGATAATCCGCTTGAACTCCAAGAAAGAATCCTATATGGTACAAGTATAGCAGATCTATAATATACAATGTTGGTAACCCGTTCAGGATCCACTCTACCAATCATACTTTTTCGCTGATCTTGATGGCCGCTCTGCACCCGAGTCGGATAACATTGACAAGGGGGTCGTACGGCTGTGCCTCCTTGGAATCGTTCTCAACAGCATGGTCTAGATGTTCGAGTTCCTCATCCCGGATTCTTCGAAAAGTCGCGAGCATCTCCTTCAACTCATCATCCAGCTCCTCCCCACGACCGTGCGCCTCGGCCTCCCACGATAGAATTTCCCGAACTTGCTCGTTGTAATGCGACCCGATTTCCGTTTCCACAGCTTCAGTACAGGCCATCGCTGCCTCTCGTCCCATGACACCCGTCGACCAGCCCAGGAAAGTCGCCGCAGTTTCCCATACCGGGTACATCGCTGTCGGACGCACCCGGTGCTTGGCAATTTTTTCGTTGAATGTAGTGAGATGGCCCGCCTCCTGGTCGTACATGTGTTTCATCAATGGTCGGAGGTGTGGGTGCGAACGGACAACTTGCGGCGTTTGGGCGGTATAAATTAGCGTAGCAGCTAATTCGCCAGCCTGGTTGACTCGCAGCGCGCTATCGAGAAAATCTCGTTGCTTTTTATTCAGGACATACTTCGGCTTTGGGGATTCGGGACTTGGCTGGGATTCGGCGGATCTGGAGATTGGGGTTGCGTGATATTGTCGACGGAGAGCGGATGGTGCGAGAAAATCTAGCAATAGAGGAGCTGCTGGTCTACAGCATGAGGGCGGATAGCACCTCCGAATCGCTGTAAAGGAACTCATAGTCTGGTAGCCGTGAATAAGAACAATGATGAGGAAAACAAGCAAGAGACCGAAGCCGGAGTGGGCTGATGAGAAGAAACAGCCGCGCGCCTCGAGAGTCGAGTTCGGCTCGGCGCGCCATCCCTGGACCGGACGTCATTCTGGGCCCAATAAACGTCCAAGAGTGAATTCTGGCAGTCACTTCGGGCTTCAGTCTTTCAACCCGCCACTCTCACGCTCCGGCTTCTTCGCGCACCAGCACTGCCTGCTGCTATACTTTAGATTTACGAACTCTGCTTTAATTGTTTGTGTATTTATATACGTGTTCCCTCAGCTTCTCGCTCTCGCTCGGGTCTCGCCACCGACGACCCTTTACACTCTTTGCGACAGCTGCTCAGGGGCCCTTCGTTCATTTTTTCAGTCTCAAGTCTAAGAGGGGATTTTTCACCCGAACTCGCGACATTCACCTGGTTGAGAAGGCATTGTGCTCTTCGACACTTGATTCATAACACAATACGCTAATAAGCCGGCTGGTTTTTTGACCGCAACACATTCACAATGGCCGATGACCTTGACGCCGAGTTGCTCGCTCTGGCGGGCGATGACGCCTCAGACGAAGAGGCCTCTCCCCCTCCTCGCAAGCTATCTTCCGCATCTCCTGCCCGCTCTACCTCACCACGATCTCCAGAACCAACGTCAGCAATGGCCCGAAAAGGCACTGCGAAAGCCGTTCGTCGTCCCCGAAAGTCGCGGAGAGGTGATGATGAGGAGGAAGACGGCGAAATGTACGTTTAGACTCATTTGCGATTCCCCACTTGAAATGTTTGCTGTGTTCTGAATTTGAACTAACAGGACTTGTCCTAATACTAGATCCGCCGCCGATTCTCTCAACTCAGCTAGTATGTCTGAATCTGAGGCAGCATCTGACTCTGAGGGCTCGGATGCAGGAGTTGAAGATGAGGGCCCGCTTTACCCCTACGAGAAGCTGTACCATTCGGCACAGGACAAGAAAGATATCATGGCGATGCCCGAGATTCAGAGGGAGCAGCTTCTATCCGAGCGAGCGCAAGAGGTAGACCGCCACAACCAGGATCTCGCCCTTCGCCGCTTGTTGGCTTCACGAGAGAGGGAAGAGGCTCGCAAAGCAAAGAAGAATAAGCGCAAAGCAAGCGCAGCAAGCCTAGACGAAGGCAACCGCAAGAGTTCTCGACAAAAGACAACACTTGGAGGTCGTAAGGTCGGCGAGGCTTCAGAGGCAATCGAAGCGTACAAGCGGCAGCGAGAGCAGAAGGGCAAGCGTGACGAATTACGCCGTCGGGATCCGACGACAAAGGACCTTAAGTCGAGATCACGGGTCTCAGACGACGATGCAGAAGGAGACAGCGAGGTTGAATGGGATGACCGTGAACGTTCACCAACACCACCTAAAGATGACCCTCCGGCCGATATCCGCGATTTCCAACGGGTGCGTATAGGCAGAACAAACTTTGCACAGGTTTGCTTCTATCCTGGGTTCGAAGCCGCCATGACTGGGTGCTATGTCCGTCTTAATGTTGGACCAAACAGTAGCGGTGTCAATGAGTATCGGCTTGCCTTGATTACAAGTAAGTTCCTATTGCCAATTATTTACGGGAAGCCGTTGACTTTCTTAGAAATTGAGGAAGGGAAAAAATATGCTTTGGAGGGAGCGAACGGTCGGTCATTTACTACAGACCAGTACGCCGTCCTAGCGCATGGAAAGACCACGCGCGCGTTTCCGTTCATTGCTTGCTCCGATTCTCCCTTCTCGGATGTATGTTGTTGCGATGGCTCGCTCTTTAAAAACTTCAACTGATTACTCTATAGGCCGAATTCAACAGGTACCGACAGGTCATGACTGTTGAAGATTGCAAGATGCCGACTCAGTCCCAGCTTACTAAGAAAGTAATGGACATCAATCGTTTAATCAACCACAAATTTACCAACGAGGAGTTGAACGAGAAACTACGCAAGCAGGGTTCTCTAGACTCAAAGACGACGTTCTTCAAACGAGTCGACATTGAGAAGAAATTGAAACTTGCCCAAGAACTCGGTGATAACGATGAGGTAGAGCGATGGCAACGCGAACTGGCCAACCAAGCCCCGAAACTCGCATACGGATCCAATGCCAAACCTCGCGCAGAGAAACTTTCCGAGCACGAACGTTTGGCTCAACTGAACTTGCGGAACCAAAAGCTCAACTACGAGAACGTCCGCCGTGCACAATTAGAGGAGCGGAAGGCTAGCCGGAAAGCCGCTGCGGCTGCTGCTCGTGGAGAAGCTACCATCAACCCTTTCTTACGTGTCAAAACTCTGGCAAAAACTCACCACGATGTCAATGGATCAACGCCTAAAGCTGAGGACAACCATAGTAGCAGCGTAACATCTGCTTCCGGTACACCGAAAGCTAACACGCCTGGCGGCACGCCATCTAGTTCTAAGCAATCCCAAGGTGGTGCAAAGATCCGCCATCGCAACATGGACGACGAAAACATTGCCGCTCTGGACCTTGACATTGACATCGAGATTTAAAACATCTGAACGCTCGAAAATATATTCCAATCTGTTTTTCTATTACCATTTTTATACGGCTTATTCCAGTACCAACCGTGACTTAGACGATGAAGCATGAGGCGCAGCGGTTTTTGACGCTTCTTATATTTGTTTAGGGATGGTTTCCCTTCGGCGTTAGAGCTTGCCGCGTCTGATCTGTATTATTATAAAAAGAAATACTACTATTTTGGCTATACTTTTCGCATTTAGAGGTGGTAAATGGGAGCCCACCGCAGTAGGGCCATTAGGGGGGAAAGAATGGATGCCTGAGGCTACAGGCAGATAAGATATATCACGTGTGATAGCGACGCGATCGCGGCGCGTCCGCGGTGGATTCTCCGCCCTAGATTTGTAGCGGTGGAAGTGGAACAAGGTGACAGCTTCCAACTGCATACCTACCTTCCTCAAATTCATGCCCTCCGCTGAACCTATAAAATGGTCCCGTAATTCAATTCATGCCACTTTTCAAATATAAACACACCTGACGATTCATAATGTCCGCCCCATCCACCCCACGGTCGACGCGGTCCGCGTCCGCGGCAGCCAATTCGCCGGAGATGCTCACTCCTGGGAGAAAGATTAAGGCCATGCTCGCGGCCTTCGATAGTGACTCAGAGAGCGAAACCGGAAATGCCGTTAAGCAAAGCAAGGACGCGAGTTCCTCCAATTCACCACAAAAAACCAACCCAAACCCGACGACGCGAGCGTTCGCGCTAGATTCGGACCATGGTGACGACGAAGACGAAGATGAGGACATTATAATGCCTAGAGGCCGTATGGCCGCGCGTTTACAGGGCGGTGCTACAGATAACCACGGGAAATCGATCACACAACCTGCCGCAAAATCTGCGTTCGAAAGAGTCTCCAAGACCTTCCGAGCTGAGAAAGAAGGGCAGAAAGATACGCGTCGCGATTCAACCAATGACGAGACTGTTTCGTCCGACGATGACCTCCCTGCGGCGGGACCGCGACGGAGAGCTCAGAATACGGGAATGACGCGTGATGAAGATGGAGATTCGATTAGGTCGCTGTCCCGCGCACGCTCTTATTCTCCGTTGTTCATGTCTTCCCCCACCAAATCGCAGAAAGACGATGATGAAGAGAGAGAAGCGGTCAATTCAGCAAATGAGGAGGGGTCGCCGAAGCGTAACAACCGTTTTCTTGAACTTGTTGCGAAGAAGCGCAAGGAGCGTGAGGCGAAAGAGCGGATTGAAGCGGAGAAGAAGGCAGCAAAGACCAAGGAGCGAGAAACAGGTGACAACTCCAACATGTTTACCGATGATGAGAGTGCAGATGATTCCCACTCTGGTCGGAAAAAAGCAGCCAAACACCCGCGTCCTGCCCGAAAAGCCGGAAAGAAGGCCCTCGAGGAGATGAGTCGCGAGACACAGAGAATGAGCAGGAATATGCAATTGGCACATGAAGCTAAAACGAAGAAGAAAATTACAAAGGAGAGTTTCTTTGCTCGGTTCAACTTTATGCAACCTCAGGGACAGACTGCGCCGGAGCAACCTGGCGAGAACTCCTCGACAACCGCAGAATCACAGCACTCCTCAGATGTTGAGGCGCACAAGGACAAAGAAACGCCTCAAACTTCTCCTGTTATTCCGCCGGCAGATGATTCAACTAAGATGCAGCAGGAGCAGGAGCGGGAGGAGAACTTGCCAACATTTGACGATCTTATGAATTCGACAGTTCAAAAATCACCTACAAAGGTAACGGATGACCAGACTACTAATTCAAAGACCGAATTATCGAATGTCAAGAAAGGAAAGCTGCCGGTCAGAGTAGCACCCGCCCGTGTTCGACTCTCTCGCGAACAGGTGGCTCGGCATCAAAAGGACGATTCTTCGGACGATGACTTAGAAATCATCACTTCGCCTGCTAAGTGCCGGCGAATTGCAGCATTCGAGAACCTCCCAGCACGGAAAGTCCAAGAACCTCCATCTATGTTCAAGTTGAAAGCCCTTGCACAGCTTACATCGCCGTCTCGGAAATCTACGATGAACTCGGCCGAGCTTTCCGCAAATCTACTGTACCAGGCGAAACAACAAGCAGGGAAAGAGCGAAGAGAGAGAATAGAAGAGCTTAGAGCTAAAGGTATTGTCATTGAGACCGCCGCTGAACGTGCTGCTTTCGAAGACGAAGTGGAGGACCTTGTCGAAAAAGCGCGACAAGAAGGCGAAGATATTGCAAAACAGGAACGCGCAGCAGCCAAACGTGAAAACGGTGGTGGCGACGATGACGACGATAGCGATTATGAACTGTCAGGTTCGGAAGATGGAGCTGAGGGTGAGGGTGAGGGTGACGCAGACCCTGAGGAGGACGAGCAAATGGATGACGAAGAAATAGAGGACGAGGAGGAGGCCGAGGGGGCTGAAGCTGACAACCAAGAGAACCTTATTGACTCGGAAGCTGGTGAACAAGATGATGATGATGATGATGAGTCCGAAGATGAGGCTGCAGCGAAACCCCCATTAGAGGCAATGGATATACCAACTCAACGGCGCAAGAGACGTACTCGAGTTGTTAGCGATGATGAGGATGAGGAAGCAGGTCAGGCACCGAAGACACCCGCCAAACCAATCAATCCGTTTGTGAATTCAGTGGAGCGACCAAGCATCCCTGTCAAACCCTCTGAGACTACAATGAGCTTAACGCAGGCGTTTGCAGGCACATTGGCTCCGAGCCAGGACCTGAGCCAAGAGATGAGCCAACAAGGCCCTCCAACTATACCTCTATCACTACCCGAGCCTGTCGCAATGAGCCCGCAGAAGGAGCCGAACTCTCCATCCATCATCAAAGACAGCCAGGAGCCACGTGGTGCATCTACAGAACCATTCGGATATTGGCGGGCCGATTCACGAGTTCCCGAATCCCCTGCTGCTCGAAGTGTATCTCAGATGTCTCAGATTCCTGACCCAACCCAAGATGCTGGGTTCGTACTCTCACCATTCGACCCCAACAAGAGATTTATGGGTACTCCTCCGCAATCGACTATCGAGACTGTTATCGTGGATCGGAACCAATCTCCAGTTGCAGCGAGGGGCATGAAGAATCTGAGACGTGGAAAGGCCCCACAACTGTCTGCTGTTGAGGAACAAGAGGAAGATGAACAAATGGACGGTGATTTTGAAATTGATGCGAGTGCGTTCGACGTGATGAGGAAAGCGTCGAAGCAATCCAAGAAGCAGAGCGAGCTGTTTGACCGCAAGAAGAGCAAGGCAAAAGATGTGGTGGAGGAAGCTGCCGAGGAATCTGATGATGAATATGCCGGTCTCGGAGGTGCAAGCGATGACGACGCGGACGATGAAGAGAACGCATTTGACAGAGAAATGATCAATGACAATAGCCGGGAAAGGGTCGATGCGAAACAGCTGGCTGCTCTGAATGCGTATGTTTACCTGTCCTTTATACTCCATGGCATACTGACTCTCGTATAGGCTTCACCAAAGAAATGCAGACGAAAAAGACGTGGCAAAGCTGTTGAAGGACATCACAACAGGCGCACTTCGCCGACGACGGGGCAATGACGATGAGTTTGACCTGGATGATTCGGACGACGAGATGTTGGCGCGTCGACGACAGAAGCAAAGAGAGTTTGCTCGAATGCGTAATGCTCTTCTTGCAGATGGAAAGGTCGGGGAATTAGCCGAGAATCCCAAAAAGGCGGCCTTTTTTAAAGCCATTGAGGATCGTGACGATGACGATGATGTCGGCCTTGATTTCTTGGGCAACGAGCATGAGGGCTCTACTCAGGATGAACCCTCATCACAAGATGGGAGTGCAGAGGTGCATACCGACACTGGACGAGAGGGAGAAGGCAGCAAGAGAAAGAGACCTTTGGAGCCTGCCGCTGAGGATGCCAACAACCGACCTCCACCTCACTTCCGCCGGAAACCCGCCAGCGCGATGTCGAAGAAGCCAGCTACTCTTGCGGAAATTCGCGAGACCCTCTCCTTCCTGACTGAACGGCCTGAATATGATTCATTCCACGAGGATGCTTCAGTCGAGGATGATGAGGGCGAGCCGCATGTCAACGAAAACGAAGCAGAGCAACCCGCAGTAACTAGTCGAGAACGGGAAGCATCTGTAGGCTTCAGCCATCCACGCCGTACGCGAGGGCCGGTCGTGGATCGCCTTGCTCTGCTTCGACAAGCATCGTCGAATTCTGCGACGTCTGCTTCCTCCAACACCAGGCTCGCTTTCCATACAGGTGCTGCCAGTGACAAGGCTACTGCTTTCGGATTCAAGCCACCGATCTTGCGGAAGACTACGACTTCCTCTTCGTCTAGTTCTTCTTCTGAATCATCCCGCGGGGTTACCAAGGCTCCTGGTGCATCAGTGGCCAAGAAGGGTTCGGTCAACTACTATACCGCAGCGCGCGAACGAGAGCGCGAGAGGCAGCTACGGACGCAGCACCGCAACCGCGGATCCAACATTACTGCACTGCTAAACAAGCATGCGGGCAACCGACTGGGAGCCCTTGGAGGAACAGGACAGTGGGATTGAAGAATTGATGAATCGAGCGTTTTGTTTGACCTGGCGTTAGGATAGGCGTACACACATACCTTGGGTTATCTTCTAATTATTGATGGTATATTACACTTGTATCTACATCTATGAACTCATTACCTAAAGTCACTTGCTCTCCAACTCTGGTAGAAGATCTAACAACGAATTGATCGTCTTCGTACCCTCAGGCACATGAGTAGCTGCTTCGGCATCTTCACGAGGAAGATAGTACGCTTTCCACCCAGCATCCACTGCACCACGATAGTCCTTGCTGTAATCGTCACCTACGTGGATACGCTCCCAATCCCCTGCATCACCACCAGTTTCAGATTCAGCATGCAACTGCCGCGCTGTACGCAACGCCACATCCCAAACCAACGGGTCTGGCTTCTCCGCACCAACCTGGTAGCTGGTAAGTATGAAGTCGAGATCCTTCCTTTCCTGGGCTTGTAAGAGACTAGAACTGCCTTTCGCCTGTGTAGCCTTCTCTCTCTCCTCCTCAAATCCTGGTAAATCATGTCCCTGTCTCGTCTTCTCCTCACCAGCCCTCGCATCACGCACTGAAACGCCCAATGATTCCAGGACAGACGAGATACGGTCATCCGAGTTTGAAACAACGCCAACAACGACCTTTCTTCCCCTTTGACTTGCTTCTAGTTGCGCTCTTACTTTCCGAAAGAACGGCCCCACATCGTCGTACAATGTATAAGCCCTTGCACTTGCAAACCGATCGAGGAGGTCCTGAATAAGTGCTTCGGGAACCTCATATCTATTTCCCTCCGTTTTCTCAGTTGGGGGTTTGTTAGCGTCTGACTCGGAAAGGGCGCGCGCGAAGCTTCCCCGGATCACGTCCCCCCACCATTGTGGTGGACCAGCATATTCCCCACGGAGAGCGAGATCGCGGCCGTAGTTTGGATGCGAGGCAGATTGTGCTTTGAATGCCACGCGGAACGCGGATTGGAGCGCGGAGGGCGAGACGTGGACGTTGAATGATGAGGCGGCGGCGGCGTATTGGACTGGGACGGGTTGGCGGGGATGGAAGAGAGTGTTGAACGCGTCGAATGTGAGGAGGAGAGGCCGCATATTTATTCTATCCCTCTCTCTCCGCGAATGAGACGAGACGGTTGGAAGATGGCGGGATGGGACGATAATACCGTAATGGCTGGTGCCTTGGTTGTAGTTGGTTGTAGTTGGTTGGAGAGTGGGAGTTGGAGGAGTGGAGAAAATGTCAATTTGAATCTACACTGTAGAAGGCAACAAAGCCCCACGAGCCTCAGAACCCCATAAGGTTGTTTTGCTTTTTTGCTTTTTATACGTATTGGCATGCGGAGTAGAATTGTATACTCTCTACTGAGGATCTTCAGACTATCATAGCAGTGACAGCCGTCTCCAGACTCCACGATTCTGCAATCCTTTTGTCGGAGTTCTTCCAGTCCCGTCTGCGCTGTCGCAATGGCTGACAGGTTAGTTCCGATATCGCCATGCCACTCGAAAACTAATTCCGAGATTCTCAAATAGTGTTAACAACTCGGCCGATGACGCGGCATCCTGTTCGGCTGGCCCCCCACTCGGTTTTCTTATATGAGGCTGTGGGACGGCTCGACTCGGAGATCGTCCTTATCTGATCTTCTGAGTCGGCGTCCTACCGTATATTCAAATATTGGTACTTCCTCCACAATGTCGGGATACCGAACGAGATTGCAGTTTTGCATTGCAGCTCTCATCACAAACACGGTTTCATATTCATTTCCTCCAAATGCAAACCACATTTTCAACTCCATTCACTCCTCTATGCGACAATGGGGGTCGTCGTTGAACCATAATGGCATGTCCTTTTTCCTCGCTACGGTGCCGGACGGGACGCAGCTTTACCATGGTGATTGGCTCTCAGACCCCGTCCAGGGGCCTGAGTGGCTGGCCTTTGAAGCCGAGCACGCCCTTG
This sequence comes from Aspergillus sydowii CBS 593.65, assembly GCF_001890705.1. NCBI lineage: Eukaryota > Fungi > Ascomycota > Eurotiomycetes > Eurotiales > Aspergillaceae > Aspergillus > Aspergillus sydowii. The sequence goes on from NW_024467866.1 coordinate 152,175, forward strand.
TTTTCACCCATCCATTTCCTCATAATCCTCCACCTGGGGATGGGGGACTGGGAAGTCCACAACCTGGAAGACCAGGTCCGCCACCGCCGTTGCAGGACCAATCGCAGCAGGTCATGGGGCAGCCGACGCAGGCAGAGGCAGAGGACGGATACCTGCACACATTTGTGGCAGCCAAGGATCTCCGTTTGCTGTACGTCGATGGTATGTCTGCCGGCAAGACAGCCAATGGCACAATGGATACCCAGGACCGAATCCTGTATCAGGATAAACTGAAGGATGGCAGAGATGGCATGTCTAACGAGCGACAAGGGGCCCAACTCTTCTGTCGTATGGCCCAAGACAAGTGGAATGGACGCTTGGACGGACTGCTTCGCATGGAGGCAGGCTTTGAGATCGTCCTTTGTGACTTTTCCAACCTCGAGGTGCAGCAGGTGGCTCGGGTCCGACCAAGCGGAGACAAACCAGGTGGCGATATTGGGATGCACGCTGGGCGCATGTGGCTTCCTGCAGTGGCATCTCGATATTGGAATATTGGTGGAGATAGGGTGGCTCTAAATTATGACCACTTCGTCACTGCGTTTGACTACGGGTTGGATTTGTTTGCGAACGGAAAGAATGTTCACCCCCGACTGGAACATATCCCTGCAGATGAGTTGGAGCCATTGCAGCAGGACCTGGATGCATTGATTATGAACCATGAGGCTCGCGGGCCATCAGCCAACTGGCAAGCCGTGGCAGACATGGTCGTGGAGCGCTACGGGACGCGATTACGGTTCCTGGTGTCGGGTCAGGCCTCGACGCTCCAGCAGCTGCAGGATGAAATCGAGGACATTGTTACTCCATTCATTGACTACGACCGACGGAACGCGTCCCTCGAGGTGGAGAGGTGCTCAAAGCAGTTTATTAGAAGTTCAATATCCACCACGACGACCGCAGGTGACGCGGTGCTTTCAGTATCGCGCACTGTCTGTGAGACGCTACTGGAAGCACTGAGTTACACAGAGTACGATTTCGTGGTCGATCATATCCAAAGCCTTATGGACTATCTCGCTTGGACTACATGGAAAGACTGTAGCGGCTGCGGTGACCACGAAATTTGTATGATCCCCATGTGGCCGATGGGCACTGTGGATGACTATAATAACCCCCAGTGCCGCGACTTTTCACAACCTAACGGCGACGGCCCAAGATATTGGGGACCTGGGAGAGGGCCTCCTCCTCGCAAGGCGAAGCCCGCGGGCCCCCTTGCTCTATGACCCTCAGTGGTTTAGTTTCAATAGAAATAGCGAAACTTCCTGAGACCACACCGCAGAGCCCGCACCAAGTGCTTTTCATCTCCACTAGTTTACACATTACCCCTGCGTAAACTTTACGCTATTTCAAGGAAAAAGAAGACAACTCCAAATTTGTGGGCGCTAAAGGAACAAGAACAGAGGCTTCTCAGGCTCGGCCGCATCCTCCGGCTACCAACTTTAGTGACGAATCGCCGCGCTCACGAGACTCAAGTAAAAAAATATACGAAAAAAACCAGGAGAATAACAAGCCACACGATCAAACGGACGATTTGATATTTATTTCCCGGAGAACATCGAGGTCAGCCGTTCACCAGGTTGAGCAGCGAAATTTGATGAGTCGCAAAATTGGAAGTACGAACCATGTGCCTCTCAGTACCAGCCAATCCCCGGATCGACCATGCGCCACTTGTCAATAGTCGTTGCTACGGTGCAGATCCTCGACACAAAGAAACTCAAGTTTAAGATTTGGATATGTGCCGTTGTTTAACCTGTCCAACCCTGCTAATCCTTTTTTGGAGAACAAACAACGCTGTCCATGCGCCATCTCCCGCCAGACTGGACATTGAGCGGCGGTGGACCCGTACCAGTTGCGTTGTGAGTGGCTCGTATCGTCGTTGAAAGACGTTTAGTTCCGTGCTATATTCCGGGTGCTCACGGGAACCTCAGGCTGGAAACTCAAAGACGAGAGCTTGCAAGAGTCAGTTTGAAATCTGCTAGAGACCCACCAGTGCCGCAGTTCTGATAGGTTGTTGAATTCAGGAACGAAGGATTGAATCAAAGGAGACTGGGATGTGGGTGCTCCTGCTGAGGTTGTTCTCTTCGGTGCAAGTTGCCGGGCAGTGGTGGCCAGCCTTGCCAAATAATGGCTTGGAATAGACAGCTCGGTCGCGGCGGGGCGCAACTCCCTATCGAGGGCCTGGACCTGGTCAATGACAATGAAAGTGTTAGGGGCCAGGACGCTGAAGAGTATAAGTATCGGCCTGAAGTTTCTCTGTCCGGCCTGTCTTCTTCGATCATCCATTCGCGAAAACAGCTTGTTTCCCACCTCTTGTCACTCTTTTGACGATCGTTCCGACCCGAGTCCATTCTTTTATCTGTTTTTATTTGCCTTGTTTTCTTCATCAACGATCAGCGTTTGAGAGATACCCAAGATGAAGGCTTCTCTGATTACTGCCCTGACCTGGGCTGCCTGCACCATGGCTAGCCCTGTCGTCCTCAATGCCCGCGGGCATGATGATTGCACTTGCGTGGAGGAAACTCTCACTCTCACCTTGCCCGCTTCTACTGGTGGGACCATTGTCGAGCCTACAACTAGTCCCTACCCAGACGAGACCTCTACCAACACCAATACGGCCACTGCTACTGTTCCCGAGGAGACCAGCACTGCTACCTGGAGCTCTACTAACACCAACACCGCTACCTCCACGGTCACTGTTCCTGAGGAGACGGGCACTACTACCGCCCCTCCAACCTCTGTTCCCACACCCGGAGACTGCGAGAATGGTCGCTGCCACGGGACTGGACACCTGATCCAGGATCTCGGGCCTCAAGCCAACCGCCTTCTCACGGTCACTGGCGCTGATGGCGAGGACTTCCTCGTTCAGGTCAACGAAGACGTTTACAACCTGCTCTCCGGCCGTGTGAGCCTCAGCGACTCTGTGGGTGAGATCGTTGGCGACGCCGCTTCTCTTGGTGACCTTATTGCCGACCTCGGCCCTATCATCGACTGCATCCTCACCATTGTTGGCGAAGATTCCCGCATCCTTCTCGTCCGGCTCGCTCCCGAGATTGCTGACCTTCTACGCGGAGCTGGTGCCACTCTCGGCCTCAACGCTGTTAACAACCCTGTCGGCCAGATCGTCAAGTCCCTTGGCCTGAACATCAAGCGTGACCAGCTCGACCACTTTGACGTCCAAGGCCTGGATGGAAACAACCTTCCCGTTCAGATTCCTGGTGCTCTTGGCAAGGCTATTTCTGGCCTCCACCTCAAGACCGTTATCGGCACAGTCTTTGCCACTGGCATCCATGCTACCCAGGCTATTCAGAAGCTTGGGCCTCACACTGAGGAATTCCTTGTTGTCCTCGGCAAGGAAACCGGGCTTGTTGTCATTCGTCTGGCCCCTGAGGTTGCGCGTGTCGTTAAGGGTCTCGCGCCTGAACTTGGTAATCCCGTCGGCAATATCATTGCTACTATTGGCGACAGCCTGTGAGCAGTACGCATGCAATGGCACCATTGAACGTCGGCAATGGGTATGTTGAAGAACGAGGCTGGAATATTTTCATGTATTATAGTTGCCTATCATATTTAACATAATACATCCACATATTAATATTATTGCATTCAAATACCGCCTGAGCACTTCGTAAATATGTGCTATACTGTGGTGCCATGTGTATTTCGGAATTGTTGAAGTGGGGTGCATATGCAGGCCATGAATACTGGATTTCTTTTATCCGCAGAACCCACATCTAATTCAGCCAAATACCAAATCAAATACTACTATACCAAGCTTTCTTCCCTATGGATGTCTTCTCCATGTCCCCTCAATTGAATTGCCACTCAACCCCCCCTACGTCCGACTTGTGGGACGCGTGGGGAAGAGGAGACCGCGGTTAATGTCTGTTCCGCCGCTCCAATATATTCGATAAGCATCTGCTCCTCACCTTTCAGCTGAACTTTAGAGAACCAGTAAATCAAAGGTTATTCACAATTAATAACTGAAAACCAGAAAATGGCACCGCAAGATTTGAAAATAGCCATTCTGGGCGCTGGTGCGTTTTCTGCCTCGCATCCACTTAACGGCCCGAGATGAAGGAAACACTAAAGGATGAATACAGGAATGGGCGGTCTCACGTCCGCACTCGCGCTCGCCAAAAAGGGATTTAAGAAGATCGATGTCTATGAGTCTGCATCAGACCTTGGATTCGTCGGCGCGGGTATCCAGCTCGCGCCTAACATGGCTCGGGTCCTGGATCATTTGGGAGTATGGAGGGGAATTGAGGCCGAGGCCGTAAATATTGAGGAGACGAGTGTGCGAGGTTTGTCGTTTATCTTCTTTTCGTGCGCAGAATGCGCTGGCTAACAAGTGACAAAGTCGGCGCATCCGACACGGAGCTTGCCCACGTTGACCTTACTTATATCGAATCTACATACGGATACAAGCACATGGTCGGCCATCGCTACTCACTCGCAAACGGACTCTACCAGGGCTGCCTAAAACATTCGGACAAAATCACCTTCCACTTCGCAACCTCCGTCTCCGAAGTCCAGTCCTTCGGTCCCAAGCCTACATTCACAGTGACGCCGCGCGACACCTCTAAGAAGCCCTACACCAGCACCGCGGACGTCCTCCTCGGCGCAGACGGAATCAAGTCGCTTGTCCGTGTCGCCATGCTCAACGATCTGAACGTCACCTCCGACGTAAAGGACACGCAACAAGCAGCATACCGAATCATGATCCACAAAGACCAAATCCGTGAGGACCCAGAACTGCTGGCCCTAATCAACAGCACGAAGGTCACACGCTGGATTGGCGAAAAGCGCCATATCATCGCGTACCCGGTCTCCAACAACACCATCTACAACCTGAGCACGACGCAGCCGGATAGTAACTTCGCGGCTGCGACGAACGCCACCTACACGACGAAGGGGTCGAAGAGTGCCATGCTCGGTGTCTTTGCGGATTTTTGCCCGCTCGTGCAGCGTATGCTGAATTATGTTCCCGAGGGCGAGGTTTGCGAGTGGAAGTTGCGTACCCATGAGCCGTTGCCTACGTGGGTTCATCAGTCGACGGCCCTGGTTGGTGACGCTTGCCACCCGACTCTGCCGCATTTAGCCCAGGGGGCGGCGCAGGCAATTGAGGATGGAGCTGTTCTTGCAGTTGTACTTTCAAGGTTACCTGCCACGGACCCGGAGAGTATCCACAAGGCATTGAAGGCTTACGAGAAGGTGAGGAAGGACCGAGCATATGCGCTTGTTGAGTTGGCAGCTGCTAGTGGGCGCGCGCTGCATCTGGGTGATGGGGCAGCGAAGGAGGAGCGCGATAAGCAGTTTGCGGCCCTCAAGGCTGGGAAGGGCCCCGTGCCGGACAAATGGGCAGATGCGGATGTGCAAAAGGAGATTTATGGGTTTGATTGTGTGAAGGAGGCGGAGGAAAGGTTTGCGGAGTATTTTGGACTTGCGTAGGTTCTTGTCCCTCCTGCTTCTCTGGTACGAGAAAAGGGCTGTATAGACTGATAAAGTTAGGTCTACGCGTGTGAATAAGTTGGCATGATGTGGATATGATTAAATGTGTACATAACATTGCATAGAATTGACATGAATTCAACGATTAAAATTATCTGCGTGTTAATTATGCAGATATTAGTCGAAGTTTTAAGCAGAAGTAAAAGCACAGGTTCCCATATCTTGCTTGACAACCTCTGCCTCGGGCCGGATATCGAAATCAAAGATATCCATGGGAACGCCCAGTGTTGTGCAGGCATTGGGGATATCCACTAGGCCGGCGATATGGCCCTGCACCGGCGCACAGCTGAGCAGTAGATATATCTGATAATCGTTGTACCCATATCGACGCAGGTACTCGATAACCCTAAGACAGGTTTGACGGTAAGCAATCGTTGCATCGAGATAGTGCTGCTTGCCCTTTTCATCGACTGAGAAGCCCTCAAAAGTGAGGTATCTGCCGGGCCCAAATTGTGGTTCGACTGGGCCAGGATGGAATATGGGTGACTTCATTGCCATCTTGGCCATGCCGTCCTTGATTACGGTAAATTTTATGGTAATCACGCCGGCCATCTCAATTGCTCCGCAGAAGGATATCTCCCCATCGCCCTGTGAGAAGTGAAGATCACCGACAGAGAATTTAGCGCCGGGGACATGGACAGGGAGGTATACTTTGGAGCCCCGCGAGAGATTTTTGATGTCACAGTTGCCTCCGTGCTCGGGGCGCCCCTATACAATTTCGTCTTGGTGAGAATGGAGGTAATGAGATAGAGAAGGAAGAACTATACCGGAATAGTCCGCGCGCCTTCGCGCCCGATCTTTGCCTTTAGCCCCTCATCTGCAGTGCCAGCGTGAATGTTACGTGGCTCTGGAGGCTTTGCAACATCGCGACCGGTGGAATTGGTTGCGATCAGTTCGCCTTCGCGCCGGTTCCACTCAGCCAGGACTTCATCCGATGGAGCACAACCTAAAATACCAGGGTGAATGAGGCCCGCAAAGCGCACATGGGGGATGTGCCTGGAGGAGCAGAAGATGCCCTCGAAATCCCAAATGGCTTTGGCACTGGGTACGTTAGCTAAGAACTGTGGTTTGTACTTAAAAAAGAAAACGCACGCCTTTGGGTAAATCTCGTCGAGAAAACCTCCACCATTCTCTGGGGTGAAGACACCTGTGAACCCCCACGGTTGGTCCTCAAAGGGTTGGACGTCCTGGATCTCAACGAGGAGGACATCGCCAGGCTCGGCCGTCTCGATATCAAACGGGCCTGAGAGGTAGTGAATTTGTGTTAAGTCGACATTCTTGATGTCATCGGCAGAGTCGTTATTCTTTATCTGTCCTCCGGTCCAGTCCAGACATTCGATTTTGACGACTTCATTGTTTGCGATCGCGCCGTAGCTAGGGACTTGATCTGTGAGATTCGTTCAATAAATAGCAAGAGAAGCATACCGTCCGGATGCCATCGGTTCTATACTAATCAGCTGAGTTTTGATGTGACGCTGTACGACCAAAACTTACGTGAAGACCCTGTTGTTCCCGAGCAGGTTTGTTAAGGTCTACTTTGAGAGCGGTTCGGATGCCTTTGATACCCATATTGATTTAATTTTGATGGATCTTGACGGAGAATTGTAGGAAATGCAGGCTGGGACGTCTGAGAGGTATAAGTACGGCAGATACCACTTGCCCCTCATCCAGATACGCCTCCCCCTCTTATTCGTACCAATCATTTATTTTTATTATGCTATCGTCTGCTATCAAGAGCCTTATCGAAACCGGCTGTTGGAGACAACGCCGGAACAGGCAACTGGATTGAGAAACCGACCTGGACAGGCTTTCTGTGAGTAGTACACCAGTCTAGGCGAATTTCCGCCCGGGGGTCTCGGGCTTTGGTGTGTCCTGCTCATGGGCGTCCACGTTCAGTTTATCAAGCTTATCAAGGGACAACTCCAGGAAGTCGTGCTTATTCTTCCACATAACTTGGGTTTCTGCGAAGCCTTCACTTTGGGCGGGACTGGGTGGCGGGTCGGTGATTTTGGTGACAAGATACGCGGTGGAAGCCTCGGCTACGCCATACATGAGGACTCCAATGATGGGAATTTTTAGGACAAATGTGAACGCAAACGCGAAGCCAAATAAAACCCCTTCGCGATCCTTGAACCAGCGGCGTTTTTGTTCAGAGGTGAATCGAACACGGGAGAAGTATGGCTCGAGCTATTGTGGAGTTAGTCGGCCGTTCAGCGACGGATTCTTGGACACATACCAATTCTCGCATCAAACTGCGAGAAGCAAAATAGCTGTGCAGGAAAGTGACGAGATAGTGCTTGGGAAGGATAATTCCGGATCCAAAAATGACGGCAGCAGGCGTGGTTCCAACCGCATTGCGGAAGGTATAGAACGAGGCTGCGGGCATCACGAAGCGGCCCACGACAGGTATGAGGGAGGCGAGGTAGATTCCTAAAAGCATGCCAACCTTGCGTCCGTATCTCTTGGCGAATGTTAGAAGTGCTTCAAGGACCGGCTTGGACTGGCCCTTGTCGGTTTTTGTCGAATATTGGACTAGATTTGGATAGTACATGGCGCGCAAGGTCTTGGGGTCGTCGGTCTTATGTTTTTGGACATAAGTAGTATCAACCCAGTTTAAGGATTCCATGAAGCTGAGCCAGTCAGTGCATCTGTGATTACCGCTTCTCTGCTGTTAGAGTGCTTACATCTCATCGAGCGTGGGAGTAATGTATCTCAGTAACGTCATGAGTAGGAATGGGACCTGCAAGACGGACTTGTTCAGGAAGTCAAGGCCACTAAGAAGATTATCATCCCAAGTGGCATCCTCCAGATTAACAACCCATGAGCTGGTCCAGATGAGCAACCTGACTGCGACGATCTGAAAGGTACATATTACTACTCGCCGCTGCTGCGAATCATAACGGAGCATACCGGGATCTGGATGATAAGTTGGATTATGATCCCAACACCTATGGCAAGGGCTGCCTGTCGGAAATGATCATATTTAAACAGCCTTGGATTTATTAAAGCACGAACAGCTTGCAAGGTCAGTATTGCTTCATCAAGCGGGCTGGGTGACTTACTGCCAACCACGGTCAGCTGGAATCCGCGGATAACAGCATTCGGTTCAAAATTCGACATTTCGAGAGTCGAGGCCGAGTTGCAAGTGATCAGCAGACAACTTAGCTTTAGTAATAGATAAAAGAATAAAAGAGGCTGAAGCAAGTGGTTCGTTAGAGAAAGATTCGTGACAGCCTACCAGGCCTGGGGCGCTGACATGATTTCACGACACCTGAATTTGAAGGCTGCAATGCCCCACCCAAATCGACCCCAGAGGCAGAATCAACTGCAGATAGACTGCATCCAATACGCGGCACTAAGGGGGCTTGGTTTGTACGTACTATGCGCTACGACGATTATCATTATCTTGCACTAGTGCTGTCGCTGGCATCATTTGCCTCTCCTTAACATTTGCCCGTGATACTGTCCAGAGCTCAACCGAGCATGGCTCTTCGTTCCCTACCATAGCCACAACATTGTTACCCCCCAGCTGAGCGGAGCATATTTCCCTTCATCCTCCCCCCTCCTCTCCTTAGTCCTTCGTCATCTCCTACATCAATGTAATTTGGGGTTTTTTTGACTTTACGATCCCTTATGAGCGATCATGTCCGACGCCTTCGAAGCGCCACCTCCCCGACGGTCGTTTACCCTTCCCACCAACCTGAACCGATCCTTCCAACGCAGATCCGACTCGTTCAAACTATCTGAGAACGATATCTTTTATCACCCATCGGCAAAAGTCGTTCACTTTTCCCCTAGATCTATAGTGCCGATTCCCTCCAGTACTGCGCCTTCCGACTTTGACTACCCGGTTGATACCATCGAGACCCTGCCGTGGCGATCCCCGACAGAGCGGACGGTCGCGTTCGCACCACTGAGGTTAGAGAAGGTATATGGATCGACGGTGTTCCTGAAATGTGGCAGCGTGGTCCACGCGATCCTAAAGAACTCTCAATGTTGGTGTGTGGACAGGAAGTCCACGTTTGTTTTGCGCATCCGCCCCCTCACATACTACCGGATCGAGTTGCCGAACGAAACCAGGGATGACAAAGAGCTTGTTACTCAGATGAAAGAAGCTTTACCAAAGATTCTTCGCTACGAAGTCACACCATGCCCCTTTAAACGTGGTTTCACAGTTGAGATTCCCGAGGAGGCGAAAGTTCCCCGACGCAAGAAAGCATGGCGGCCCAAAGGACGAAGAGAAAGTGCTCCTATACAGCCGACGTACTGCCGGGAGCCCTTTGATTTAAAAGGAATTGGCACGCCAGATTCACTCAGTGCTGGCGAGGATACAGACGAGACTGCCACCGACGGCAGCGGCTTCACCCCAAGAGGTAGTAGTACGAAACTGGAGACAATCCCGGATGACCACGAGCAATTTCCAGAGCCCATCAGTATATCCGCATCGACTATGCCAAGGCGATCAGTGAGTGAGGTGCAGCTGAGCTTCCAGACCTTGCTGGAAAAGTTTGGAGACACGCCTGAACCTCAATGTGGACCGGAGGTGTCACTCTCTTCAAGTATTGACTCGTTCCACTCAATGGATCTTGCGCCAGATCCGTATTTGACACCCCTGTCTCCTACATCACCAGGTGAAAGTCAGTCGGCGCAAGATCAGCTCCAAGAAGTGCAGCAACCGTCGGGTAGGGATGAGTTTGAAGGTCAAGATACCCTGAAACCGCCGTTCAATGGAGAGGAAAGCACAGACCAGATGTTCACCCCTGGACAGAGTTTAAGCCGCGAACAGAACTTTATATTGCCCCGAACGCCCGGATCGTTTTCCAGCGTTAACAGCGCAAAGTCTAACGATTCAAACCCGAACCTTACTACAATGAGCATTGAATTCCGCCGCCGTTCAAAAGCGTCGCGCGAGAGGGAAATATCACCAATGCCCCCGGCGTCTACCCTAATCCTCGCTAATCCAGAGAAACACGATGCTACCTCGCTAATTCAGAAGACAGCCACATTGGTTTTAGTACCACCTATTCAACTGCTCATAGTCTTGATCCATATTGCGGCACGAATTGTCATAGGCCCGGGGGTTGACTCCCCTGTCGGGGACTTTCACCACAAGCTCGAGCACCAGGCGTCTTATTCCAATGAGGCTGTGGATGATTACGATCTTCCACTTGCACCGGAGTTTTCAAGAAAGCCGTCGGTTTCAGACCAGAGTCACCTCGGCTCGGATTCTGGTTAGATCTTGAACCACTGCCAGCAGTTGACTGTGTTTCCCGTCACTCCTTGACCGGCGCCGTTATTCCGTCCTTGCTTTCCGCTTCCATGATAACGCTTCCTCATGATCATCATTTTCGAAATTCTGTTTTTGTATACCCTGCATAGTGCGCTTCTCTTGCTTGTATTTCTAGACACGTTCACATGTATTTTAGCATATCTAATAGTTTCGATATTAATGACCATATGATATAACCTTTTCGATATTCTTGATTGGAGTTTTGTTTGATGGAGGTTTTTAGCTTAATGAACGAAATCATAGACGAAAGCAGTCTATAAGACGTATCAAACATACCATGCTTAATCTACCTACAAGACCATAACCAGCTCGGCGTATCAGATGCTAACAGCCCGGTATACTGCAAAACAAGAGATTAAAAAAAAGAAAAAAAAAAAAAAAAATGAAAAGAAACAGTTCCCAAACGCCATGAATGCAGTTCTGACGGATTCTCTCTCGAAAAAGAACCAAATCAACCTTTCACAACCTTCCCCGCACCCCCCTTGGCTTTCGCCTTCTTCAACTTCCGATCTCGCTTTTTGAGCCCTGTCATCCCTGTCTTACAGACCTCCGCGTATCGCGCATAGAAAGTCTCGAGCTCGCTTGGTTGAACGATTGTCGAGAGCTTCAGTTTGCTTTCCTTCTTCTTGCCTTTGACCTCGGGGTGCGTCTTGGGATTTTTGGAGTTTGTGTTCCCGTCTGACGCGCGGATGAGTATTGACGGCTGGTTTTGTTTGTCGGCGTCTGAGGATGTAGAGTTCAACAGTGGTGTCTGGGTTAGGTAGACCGAGCCCTTAGTCTTTTGCGAGGTATTTGTGAGGAGGGTAGTGAGGGAGTTGAAGAACTGGTGACGGAATTGTTAGTACCATATCATCGCATAGGCGGATGCTATGACTTCATAAAAACATACCTCCTCATGTCCAAGGGGTGCCGGCATTTTTTTTTTTTTTGGGTATTATCTTTGCGTATCGAAATGCAATTGTTTTCCAGCACCTGTTGTCGTCTTAAATTGTCCACGATGCAATTGTGGGGGAATAATCTCCGAGCCTCAGCCTCACCGCCTTCCGCTCCGCCATCAAAGTTTGGCCATATTTTGATATTTTTTATAGCTCCGCTCTTTTTTTCTGGAGATCAATCAACTCAGATAATCACCGAAAAATGCCTCGTCCTAGGCATAATACGACCTCTTTACCTCGAGATCTCCGACAAGAGCTCGGGATCCGTGACCGTTTCGGTGAGCAGAAAAATAAGCGGAACGGGCAAGCTTCTCGGAAGGATCGTCGGCGAGACGAGCGGGCGGGGAAAGGGCGAGGACCGGGTTCGAACAGGAATGCTGGTGGCCGGGGCTATGACGATGGCGATGATGATGACTTCGATGGATTTGATGACGGAGCTGATTTCGGAGGCGGATCTGATGAGGAGGAGGGCGATGTCATGGCAAAGTTGATGGCTGCGAAGCAGAAGAAGGAAAAGCCCAGTTCGACTTCGAAGAAAACCAAGACCGTACGAGACATAGAACCCGGATACGACGATAGCGATCGAGAAGAAAAGGCGGCGGACGCTCCGCGCAAGAAGGTATCCAAAGCAGTGCAGGACAAATTGGAGCAAGACGATGCGGAGATTGCTGCGCTTGAGAAAAAGCTTGGATTGAAAAAAGGCAAGATTCCGAAAGCTTTCGCGGATGACGGATTGGACGATTTGTTGGGCGACCTGGACGAAGGATCTGCGGACGAAGGCCGCAAACGCAAACGAGAGGCAGACGATTGGTTGCGTAATAAGCGAAGAAAGGCGCAAGGCCTGTCTGTTGACGAGCCTGAAGAGTCTGGTAGTGACGAAATGAGTGACGAGGACTTAGAAGACTTCGATGATGACGAGGAAGAGGACGACGACGACGACATTGACCTACTGGAGGAAGATGAAGAAAGCGAGGAAGAAGAGACCGCGCCAAAGAAGCGAGAAAACCCCTACGTCGCGCCTGTCCCGGCAGAGAGTCAACCCGCGAAATATATACCGCCGTCACTACGAGCAGCATCGAATTCGGAGTCCGAGTCCCAAACCAGACTGAGGAGGCAAGCGCAAGGTCAGCTCAACAAGCTGTCCGAGGCGAACCTCGTTTCCATACTAACGGAATTCGAGAAGCTTTATCGCGAATACCCCCGCCAAAATGTAACGTCTACACTAATTTCTCTACTCTTTCAACTCATCTGTGAGCGATCTTCTCTTAATGATACCTTCATTATCCTGCATGCGGGCTTCATCGCAGCCATATACAAGATCATGGGTATGGATTTCGGAGCAGAGATTGTTCAAAAGATTGTGGAAACATTTGATGCCGGTGGAGATGAAAGGGGCAAGTTTGAAGGGAAAGAGACGATCAACTTGATCTCCCTTCTATCGCAGCTCTACAACTTCCACGTCGTCGGAAGCACTTTGGTCTTTGACTATATCCGGTTGTTTTTGCAAGATATCAACGAGGATAACACAGAGCTCCTCCTCAAGGTCATCCGAAGTACGTTCTTCTTTTATAAACCATTGATATGACTTAAATAACTGACTGAATTAGACTCCGGCGCTCAACTTCGACAAGACGACCCATCATCACTCAAAGACATTGTCCTCCTCATCCAGCCGGCCGTTGCAAAAGCCGGCGAGGCCTCCCTCTCTGTGCGAACAAAATTCATGATCGACACGATCACAGACCTGAAAAACAACCGCCTCAAATCCGGAGCCAACTCCACCGTCGCCTCCGAACACATTACCAAGATGCGCAAAATTCTCGGCTCCCTCAACAATTCGCGCGTCATCCGTGCCTCAGAACCCATCAGCATCTCCCGAAACGACATCCACAACTCCTCCAAAAAGGGTAAATGGTGGCTCGTCGGCGCCAGCTGGAGAGAGGACCCCCTCGAGTCCGCCAGGCAGGAACTATCCGGCCTCCCGCCAAGCAACCAAGCCGGCGCCGCGATAGAAGATGACAGTGACGATGAACCAGACTTCGGCTCCATCGCCAAAGCACACCGCATGAACACCGATGTCCGCCGTTCCATCTTCGTCGCTATCATGTCCGCAACAGACTACCAAGACGCACACGTGCGCCTCCTCAAACTCCGCCTCAAACGGGCGCAGGAGTTCGAGATCCCTCGCGTCCTCACACACTGCGCAATGGAGGAAGATGCGCATAACCCTTACTACACGCTAATCGCGCGCCGACTCTGCGGGGAACTTGGCCGCCGTATCAAAGTCTCGTTTATGTTCACATTGTGGAACGTCTTCAAGCGTATGGGTGAAACGGGGGACCTTGATGAAGATGACGAAGATGAAGCTGGTCTGCACGGTGAAGACGAGGAGAATCCGCTTTCCATGAAGGCGATCGTCAATCTTGCAAAGATGTACGCCTCCCTTATCGCGGATAATGCACTCACCCTTGGAATCTTGAAAACACTTAACTTTGCATACCTGCAACCAAAGACAAAGACCTTCGTCGAGCTCCTCATGATCAGCGTCATCCAACAATCACAGAAACAAAAGAAAAAGAAGAAGTCCAAGTCGAAGTCGAAGTCGAAGGGAGAAGAGCAGCCAGCTCTCGATGAAAAGTCTCTCGTGGAGATTTTCATGAGGACCCGCGATACACCGCAGATTGTCAAGGGTTGTATATTCTTTTTGAAAAAGATCGTTGCGAAGACGGATATTGTTGCTTCGGAGAAGGAGCAGGTTATGGTGAAGTGGGGTGTGAGGGTTGCTGTTGATGCGTTGAAGGTTGTGGAGGCTGACGAGGGCGCGCTGTGATTCCGCCCTACGTACTGTATACCGGTTTTCATTTATTTGGAGTTTAGAGCCAGGCGTACGGGTTGGATGTGATTTTGGGTCTTAAAAAAAAAAGGGTCTGCATTGTACATATATTTATCGACGGACTTGCCACGAAGTATATATTTCTTCTGGAAAAAAAGAAAAGGAATTCCATGCTAAAACGGTTGTTCGTCAGGGTATCATGTAATTGGGTTCGCCCGTGCTCAAGTCAATAATTGAAAGACGAAAGGACAGTATACCTATGTAGGCGATATAACCTCCCATTCCACACCCACAAGCCACTTCCCCAATCCCAGAGATCGTTCACTCTCACGGCGTATAATCTGCTCATGGTGGGGTATAAGACTCGCATCACTCTCCACTCCTAATTCCCAAACCAGGCCCCGAAGGATACCCACCACATCTCCCGCCTGGAGGCCAGGTACACGGGATGAAGCCCGCATTTCACCTGGGCGTAGACGTGGGGATCCGATGAGTAATACATTTTTCGTTACATCGTCTGCTATATCAGAATCTTCGGGGGATGCCATAGCTTGACCCTGTAAGAACGCGAGAGGGCCACAACTGCTAAGAGCGGATTGGCGGACGTTGCTTATGCGAAGCATCAGTGAATACCTGTTGGTATTAACCGAGTACGAGTCTGCCTCGTTGCGTCGACCAAGGTTAACTTGTATCTGCTGCTCCCGTTTCGCTCCCATCTCTAGGACCCAGCTGCGCACCTCTGCTGCCATGCCGCCAGGAAGATAACTGGGGCCGGACGAACGCTGCCGGCCACGGCGGCTGAGTGTACGAGATGATGGAGAGAATGGGAGTGGAATAGTGTTTAAATTATCCGCCTGGTCTGGGGATGGAGAGCGGGGCAACGAAAATTTCGGCTTCTGGGGTGCCTGAGATGAAGAAGAGATGAGGAAGCGTGGGTGACCTCGGGCAGACGGTTTGCTAGTTGTAGGTGTTGCCGGAGGTCGCGGTGTCTTCTGGGGAGTCACACGAAAGGGCAGATATGGCGAAGGAGGATCCGTTGCGAATGGTGTTGGCTCTGGAGAGGAGGTCTCGATGGTATCATGCGGCTTTCTCCTTTGAGTTGCGGGCGTTGTTAAATCAGAGACACGGCGTCGTTTAGAGCGATTGCTTGTGGGCCCAAAAAGAGCCTCAATCTCTGCATCTACCTCCCTTGTGCCCGGCAGTGGACTAACTGGGGTACCTCCAGGCTCGACTCCATTGCCAATCTTCCGGTGGGAGTCCTCGTCTAGATCCAAGTCGCTGCCGGAGTCTTCAATCACTTCCCTTCGGCGCGACAGTGGATCACGCGCGGGAGTTAGAGCCCCATGTGGTTTTTGAGGCGGGCCTGTATCATCTTCTGGAATAATATCGTCCCTGCCCGCTGCCCGCTTTTGCTGAGCTACTGGTCTCTGTGAGAACAGAAAACGTGGGGTTGAGGCGAACTGGGAACGCGCATTGCTGCGGGGAGGCGCGCGTAACGGTGTCTAATAGTCAATCAGTTTGGGTTCATTCAGGGTCAAAGAAGACCTACTCCTGAGGATGGCATTGAGCTAGATTCGGTATATATTACAGCTATCGCATCATGATAAACGTGCACGGCTTAAATTGTGGTTGATAGATGCCAATGTTAAGTTCCTCTGGCTCTACGGAGTACAGTCTACAGAGTACTCTGGCCTGGCCCGGGCGCCAAGGCTATTCCTTTTCTGATCTAGTGCACTATCCGTCTCTTTCCAATCCAATCAATGCCTCATTATAATTTATATCGCATTCCCATTCCGATTCCCACATCTTCCATTGCCCTACCACGGCCGAATGATTTGTGAAACTTCCCATTTGCCATGCCTGAACTTTCCCCTTTCAAGCATGTGCAGCTTGTCGTGACAATATATCCCACTTGCAATGCATTCCGGACAGAGGAGGATAAAGTTAAGCGGCTCCTTGCATATGCGCCAGCGGTAACGATCATCAAGCTCAGTGACCCAGAAATCACATCCGTTACAAAGATAGTGAGCATTATCATCAGCAACTGTATCAGCCTTGCTATCACCCACAGACCCTGGTTCACTTGATGTGTCCGTTTTACCTGATGCGCAACTATCCCCTTGTGGTGATCTCATCTTATTTGATGAAGTCATTTCGGGGGAAAATATCGGCAAATTATGAAATGGATAGTGCTCATTGGCGACAGAGAAAGGACTTCGGTCCGCGGATGTCGCTCTGTGCATCGCCTTGCTGCCATGAACTAGCAAAATGCGAGTAGCTATGGAGTACCCATTGAGAGCGGCAATAAATAAAGCCGTTCGATTGGATCCGTCCACGGCGTCGACATCGACTCCATGGCGCAGTAGTAGATGGATAATGTTATTGTGACCGGATTCTGCTGCTCTGAGTAGAGGGGTTGCACCATGGTCACCAGGAATATTGGGACCTGCTCCCGAGTTTCGCAATCGGCACCTTGCTCCAAAAGTATTTTCACTGTATTTGCATGGCCCATTTGAACGGCGTCAACCAGCAGAGAGGTAGCGTCTCCTTTAAAAGATCCATCTGGCTTCTTTTTCCCAGGAGCAGGGCGGCAATCTCGCTTGGCCACCCTGGATCGCACATTCTAATGGGTTTGCAAGAGGCGAACTCTTTGCCTTGGGGCCAGCGCCCTTTTCTAACAGAATCCTAACCACTGTGTCATGCTCATTCTCTGCGGCAACTGTCAGTGGTTCCATTGGTACATGGAAGAAGAGCTATCGAGCATATGCAGCGGCGGCAGCGGCGGCATATCCATGCCACATATCATTCTTATGTGAATCACGGTAACCAGAGATTCCTCGAATTACAAGTCAAGGAAAGTCGACCAGAGATCCAGCAGCCTCCATTTCAAAACATAAAACATTGTTTCTCGATGCAAGCCTGTCTCTAACCGCCTTTCATCACAAGCTCACCTGAAGCGACGATTCCTCGGTGAACAACAATGGGCCCGTTGTCATCGACTCCATCCATGGGATCAGATTCGTCTTGCCCAATACATCGAGTAAAGTCACATTGGGCTTGTTCGCAAGACAGCCCAGGTTCTAGATGGATATAATCAAGTGGAAAAGGGTAATCCTGTGCAGCACCGGGACATTTAAACCTCCGCAAACCTCGACGATCTGTATCAATTCGCTTAATGTTCTGTGTAATAGAGTCTCCCCTTGAGCATGCTCTCTTTGCAGCCAAATCCTGCTGCTTGTAGAAGTACTGCTGGGGGAGGCGGCAGTATCCCTGTACGCTGGAAGAGACCGTTGCATGCCTTTCCATGATCGTATTGCACAAATCCCGAGTACACCTCTGTAGGCTTGCTGACAACAATATCTCCAAGTCGAATCATTGCATTATCTGTTGTAACAGGCACGCCGCCTCCGATCCCTACTAAAAGGCGGAACCGTATATTAGGAAATGTCATGCGCAATTGGGTGACGACTGTGGCTGCTGGGTTATTTCCAGGTATAGGAATGCTAGCAATAACAAGGTTATGACCAGCAACACTGCCAAGGGTGTAGACGTTGTGATCTGCTGGCTGTTGTGGTAGACGTTCGTGTTCTTCGTCGAGCATCTCCAATGCCGCAATCAACTCAACTTCGAGTGGGCAGACCCACGCAACAGTATACTCATCATGAGACAATGATTTCCGTGTGAGTGAGGGGAAAACCCCCTCCCCCGGCCCGCGAAACACCTTCCCTGGCGTAAGGCCTTGCCGGCGGCCGGGTTACAGTAACTAGTAGCTTGCTTTTTGCTATTGTTTCGACAGATAGGCTTCATCTTCGAATAAGTAATACCAAAAAGTCAAGTGAGAGAGACAATAAATGAGAGATCCTAGATGCAAAAGTCCCAATGAGAAGGATGGTGGGTGGTGATGAGGGGAAGATCGAGATATGTGAGGTAATAGCTGCGCTATTACATTTAGGCCTGACATCCGCGATGGAGTGGCTCTTTGTTCTACAACCTGAGAGCAATACACTATGTTAGCAACGTTTACACCGCGAGACTATACCTAACTTTAGAGAATCCACTGGTATAGTCTGATTCAGCGCTGCCGTGTGCAAGGAGACATTCTTATATTGTTTAGAACCTTCGGTACATATCTCTATGTAACGGACGGTACAAGAAATAACACTGTGCGCCTATTTCTCCATGCTATCGAACTAAGTTCTGCAAAATCTTGGGAACATTGAACCCACATGAACCCAGATACGGGAGAAAGCAGGATTGCGAGGCCCATTTTTGGAACCGAAAACATCATCACTCTCTATGCAAATAACTGGCGCGGGAGGATGTGGGGAATGAGAAAGATTCATGAATCATAACCACGGCAATTTTGTCTATGAGAAAAACTTCCGAGCAGTGGCCTTCTCTTGAGCCTCTCTGGCTTTGATGGCCTTCTTGACTCTAGTAGTCTCGGCCGAAATCGCAGCGTCACTAGGAGCCAGGCTGGAGGCCTTCTCCAGGTCCTTCAGAGCATCGTCTTCTTCCTTGAGTCCGGTATGAGCGACCGCGCGGCGATAGTAGACCTTCGCTTTGTCCGCATCCTTTGCGCTAGCGGCACCGGAAACTTCCAAGGCGTACGTAGCCCAAGTTTTTGCGTTCTTGAACTGGCCCAATTTGTTTGCGAGAAGAGAAGAATTCGAGTGGAGCGCGAAACGCAGAGACTTGATCTGGGCCTCCAGTTCCTTTGGATCTCCCTCCTCCGGCTCCGGGAACTCATTGAGATAGCGTAGGCCCTTCTGGTATTTCTCGAGACCCGAGTTGATGTCGCCGCTCTTAAAAGCAGTGTTTCCGAAGTTCTTCAGCTCCGAAGCGATCTTGAAGCAAACTGGAGCACTCAGCTCCTCTCCCTGGTGGTCATCGGGAAAGTCCTCGTATGGGTCACCGGTAGCATCGGGGGCCTGCTTGTCTGCATTTTCATATTCGTCGCCGGTAAGTTCACCACAGTCCACTATAGTCACATCAGATTGAGGCTTGTCGGCCTGAGTTGGCAAATTCTCGATCTTGCGGACCACGCTCTTGCCGTTGAGCACTTCACCGAAAACCACGTGTTTGCCGTCGAGGTGAGGAGTAGGAACCGTGGTAATGAAGAACTGGCTGCCGTTTGTGCCGGGGCCAGAGTTAGCCATAGAAAGGAGGAACGGGCGGTCATGCTTCAGGTCGAAATTCTCGTCGGGGAACTTTTCGCCATAGATGGACTCGCCGCCAGTGCCGTTGAACGCAGTGAAATCACCACCCTGAATCATGAATTGCTTGATAACTCGGTGAAAGATCGAACCTAGCGGGAGGCACTAGTTAGGTTTCTGAATAGCTACTGGTGTAGAACTTGCCATACCCTTGAAATGTAGCGGCTTGCCCTGGTTTCCTTCCCCCTTCTCGCCAGTGCAAAGTGCTCGGAAGTTCTCTGCGGTCTTGGGGACAACTGGAAGCTGGTCAGAAAGGGAACGAAGAGTTGCTGTACGGAGACAGTACCATCATTGAACTATGAAGCGGGGTAATTAGCAAAGACAGTGGTGAGAGTCAGCTCAGGCGCAAGACCTACCAATTCAAGTGCAACGCGACCGGCTTTCTGCTGGCCGATTTGGATGTCGAAGAAGACGCGAGGACGACCTAAGGTTGAGTTCTGTTAACGGTCTGGAATTTGTTGGAGCGCAAGCGGGGAAGTCTGGAAGATGTACGCTGGGATTCAGCCATGGTGGCGGATATATAGGAGAATAGTGTAAAGACGCAGGTCTAAACAGTGAAGACGGTAGTAGGGACGAATGATAGGCGACCAAAGGGGCGAGGAGAGAGGGAAGTTATAAGAGTCTGGAGGGGAAGAGAGGCCAAAGTGGGCTGAGATGGCAGCTCTGCTAAAGAAAGAGTTCCATTAGCTTCCATGAGCGCCACGAACCCCAACTTCTGCAAGCTGTGAATTCCAGTCGTTAATGCCAAATAGGGGGACTAGCTACCGAAGATGAGGGGCTCAGCGCTATTATTATTTTCTTTTATTATTTGTTTACCAACTAGCGGGCGTTTCCAATTAAATCAAGCTAAAATGATCGCTCAGATGCAGTGGATCATTGTCGATTTATTTTGATTATTATTAGCCTCCTGTGCCTGGCTTCGGACATGGTTCTATAAATGCACGCGGTCTATATATACAGTCATAAGGGTATCATAATGGCCTGAGTCCATCGGTACTCTGTGCGCCTACTCTAAAAGCTCTGCGGGGAGCTTGAACTCCACGGTTCCGGTCTTCTGTGAATCTGAGGAGTCCTTATCATCGGCGCTCTTTTCTCTCTTCGGTAATTGTGTGTCGACCTCAATCGTAACCTAGGGAGGGAATACAGTCAGCCTTGCCCGTATTAGGAATTTGAGAATCCACTGGAGAAGTGAGAGCTAACCGCCCCATCCTCACTGCGGTAATCTACACCCACCGGCCCATCGTTGATCAGTTCGACATCCATCATCGCCTGGAAGACACCGTTCTTGATCCGTTCGGGTTTGTAGTTCTCGCCGAGGCGCTTATAGAAGTAGTCGTATAGCTTGCGTGCAGTGTCGGCATTGGCAGCTTCGTGGAAATCGGGCTGTTTGCCTTTCTTCAATTGGCCAAAAAGCGTAAATTGAGAAACTGTATATGTTAGTTGGCGCTGGGAAGAAAAATCCCTGTAGACATACCACAAAGTACTTCGCCGTCAATATCTTGGATATTTCTTTTCCACTGTTGACCGGCCCGTTAGCCGAGCTCAGAATCCAACGCAACTCACTTGCCTGTTTGTCTGTCTCAGCTGGGAATAGCTTCGCCTTCAATATACGGTTGATCATTGTGTCTATGTCCTTTTCTGTGTCTTCCCGGCCAACTCCCGCGAGCACAAGGAGTCCCCGTCCAATCTTGGAGATAAGCTGGCCATCAACGGTGACGGAGGCGGATTTGACTCGTTGAATTACAGCTGTAAGGATATTAATTTGAGACAGTGTAGCACGATTCCGTTTGCTCACCTTTCATAATGCTGATCAAATAGTCGTGCCGTTTGTTGCTGTTGTAGAGATGCCATACATTAGCCGGCGGAGACAATGAACCCCTGTATAGCGAGAACCACCCACCCTGAGTAAAGAATATAACTCCACAAAAAACAATTCAGTTGAATAATAGGAGGCAGTATAAATCCAGGTTAGACAGCAAATAAAAAGAGATCAATGGAACAGCAGTGAACAGTCTGAGAGACTTCCCCGCGCAAAGCCCAGCTGGGCACGGCTGTGGGCAGTATTTTCCAGAAGTGACCGCCTTCTACTCTTGGCGACATCCCCAGCTTCGTGGCCCACCGGAAAGAGTAATAGACATTCACAGGCCAGCGGAGGCTTTTTATTACTGTCACAACAGACACTTTTGCTGTGCAAAATTGCCGGGCAACACATATTTTTCTTTCCTCGGAATCCGCCTTTAATCCGTTCATTTTTGAAGCGATCCCCGATCTCCCTTCGAGCGATAGCAGCGGAATTTCGTCTCTTGGCACCGCGGTTCGCATGAGCAGCAGACAGCAGCGATGACGTCCCGCAAGACGCAGCAGGAGATCGACAAGACCTTCAAGAAAGTCGCGGAGGGTATCCAGACGTTCGAAGGTATCTACGAGAAGATCCGTGTCGCTAACAATCCCACACAACGTGACAAGCTCGAGGAGAATCTGAAACGAGAGATCAAGAAGCTTCAACGATATCGTGATCAGATCAAGTCATGGGCATCCGGAAATGAGGTCAAGGATAAAGGGCCGCTGCTTGAGCAGCGAAGAGCCATTGAGACAGTGAGACCCACGGGACCTGCAGGGCTGGCTTTTTGCATATGGACACTGACGGAGCATACTGTAGTGCATGGAACAATTCAAGGCTGTCGAGAAGGAGATGAAGACGAAAGCATATTCCAAAGAAGGCCTATCTGCGGCGTCACGACTCGATCCGAAAGACAAAGAGAAGGTTGAGACCTGCGATTTTCTGTCCAACATGGTTGATGAGTTGCAACAGAAAATAGAGGCGATGGAAGCAGAAGAGGAGTCGCTCCAAATGTCGATGAAGAAAAACAAAAAAGACGTTGCCAAAAACAACCGTCTGGCCGACCTTGCACACTTCATCGAACGTCACAAATGGCACGTAAATAAGCTGGAACTATTGCTACGATCACTCCAGAACGGCAATATCGAAACGGCCCCGGTGGCGGATCTCAAAGAGAGCATCAAATACTACGTGGAGGATGGTAACAACGTTGACTACTCTGGGGAGGATGAGACGCTGTACGACGATCTGAATATAGGCGACGACGCCGAAACACCATTCGGAGCGGGCGGTGACAACGACCGAGTATCGTCGCAAGATGCTCAGTCAATGCAGGATGAAGAGGTTGAACCCAAACCCAAACCCAAACCTGAAGTCACTGCCACGAGCAATCGCAGACCTTCTGCTCAGATGAAGTCCCCGCTTCCAGTTCTAGCAGCTCTGCATCCGTCCAGCTCCAGCACCTCAACATCTGGCATGAAACCTGCACCCCCTCCCACACGTCTGCCCGGTGAGACGCTCAAGTATGCGTCTGCAGCAGCTGCAGCTGCTGCAAGCGATAAAAACGGCGTGGGCATCGCCCCGCTGCCTCCTCCACCCGGTGCTAGTCCCGCCTTCCCAGCTGCAGTGCCCGCCTCAAAAGCTTCCTCTACCGCCTCACCTGTTGTGTCACTAGCACAGCCTGTATCAAAGGCGACACCTACAGCAGCGATAGTTGCAGAAGAGGGCCGTTCGCGGACGCCTGCTTTCAGTCCCAAGGTTCCAGCTGCCGTCAGCGCGTCGAATACGGTGCCGACGACGCCTGCGATGGACAAGGCAGAGACCGCCGCCACGAAACCACAAGCCGCCGCCAACGGAGAGCAATCTGGTAAAGAGAATCAGCAGCGGGAAGATGGCGAAGAGTCTATCTACCACCTGCCCCCTGGACTTCAAGATTTGATCCATTCATTTGAAGTTACCAAAAGTCGCGCATCGGCCAATCCCTCGAGTCAGCCACCTTCGGTGCAGCGCCTTCTCACGGCTTCCGCAGCGAATTGCCCCGAGCCTGGGGATTCGGAAAAGCCGCGTCACTACAAGCCCCAGAACCCGTACAACACGCCTCTCTACTACCCGCAGGAGCCACTTGCCATCTTGGACGACCCTCGTCTCTATGAAACAGGGCGGATTGACACAGACACCCTGTTTTATTTGTTCTATTATCGCCAGGGTTCGTACCAGCAGTACTTGTCGGCAAAAGCGTTGAAGAACCAGAGCTGGAGATTCCATAAGCAGTACCAGACATGGTTCCAGCGACATGAAGAACCCAAGACGATAACCGAGGAGTTCGAACAAGGTACATATCGATTCTTCGACTACGAGAGTACTTGGTAAGTTTCCAATTTGCCTATCTGTGTTTGGCTGTAAGGCCTTTCTTTTCTTTACTTTTTCCTAACGTGGACTGCAGGATGAACCGACGCAAGGCAGACTTCAAATTTGTCTACAAGTACCTGGAGGACGAGTTGTAGTCTTAACCTTGTGCTCTCAACCCCCTGCATTTATTTTCCGTCCTTCGGATGGCGACTGGGTTTGATCGGGGTCACCTGTCTCGTCAGAAGCAGACATCGAAAGAGAGACTTTTTCATCCTGATTCTTGTTCGACAGGAGAAAGGGGTCTGATCTTGCTTTCGCTGCAAGTGAGACGGAAGCTGACGGTTGGCTTTCTTCTTCTTCTTCTTCTTTTTTTTTTTTTTTTTTCCTTCTTTCTTTTACTACTGTATGTATCTCGATGGGTCCAGGAACAGGTGTTATGAATGGGTCTGCGGGACAGGGAGTTCAACGCTGTTCTTTAGTGGCGGCTGATGGACATGCAGCCATGTCTTGAGCTGCTGCTTGGTTAACCAATTGAAATAGAAACATACCAATTTTCCAGAGGACAAAAGGACGAATGCGTATGCCTGCAAAGTGCTTCGGGCATCCGACGTCGAGTGACAGGGGGGTTCTTGTAGACTGTTACACGGACACAGCGAAGCAACACGGGCCTCGTGGTAAATGAAATAAGCAAGCCGGAATCGAGGAGGCATTGATGGTGGCTGTGAAGGGCGAAGGGCCCTGATCGGCGAGGACAAGGATAAGAAAAATAATAATAAAATGAAATAATGAAATTGGGTAAAGTGGAATAATAATTAAATACTCGAATAGAAAGGATCCGGGAAATAATCGAACAGAGAATAAAGAGAACAAAAGAAATCGCGCGTGCGAGACAAGAATAATGTGTGTAAAAATAGCAGAGAGCAGTCGAGAGCGTCCATCTCGAACGCTGGTGAAGCTACACTCGTGCGATCTTCGCATTTCTCGACGCTGTCTTGTTGCCTCATCGAGGTTTGGTGAGGGATTTTCGTTTAGCGCGACGGGCAAGAAGGATCGCTTTAGCAAGATCAGAGAACGGGGAAAGTGATCATGGACGAGTAACGGGGAACGAGGAACATGCGGTGCCTGAGGTATTTTCTCCGCGAGAGTCTGCCTTGTCAGCCTCCTCCAGACCGCTCGTCTGCGCACGCCCACACCCTCCATACCTCCCGATGAATCACGCAGCCAACTTGGGTTAGTCGGCTAGCATGAGCCCGCCTTATCCCTCCATAATTCCGCATTTCATCATCAATAACTATGACGATTGAACTTACAAGGCTGGCGCTCCCGGTGCGGATCCTTTAACGCCCCGCCGCGGAAATCGTGCCGACTGAACGCAGGGCCCGGTGCTTCAAGGTAGTGTGAAGGCACTGAAGAGCGTGTGAAGATGCTCTAATGACTCGTATTATCGCGTAGTGCGTACTTTGGTCCATCGGAGCCCTCCGACCAAAGGGCAAAAAGACCCAAGGCCCAAGTGCCTGCAGCGGATGACGATCCTACACGTTCACTCTCAGGCTCCAGCGCCCTCAGACGTACTTGGAAACTTTGGAGCGCGAGAGCCGGTAACCTGGCAAGGCGAGGCTGATTGGCAACAACTCGAGCCGCATGCCTCGTCCCTGGCCCTTCCCACCCCTGGGCTCCCTCGAGCATCCTGGGTTTCTGGGTTCTGAGTCCTGGCTTCCTGGCTTCACTTACACAGCCTGCGCAGTGGACAGTGTGGGGGATCGCTATGACGACGTCAACCCTGGAGTACAACAATGCAACCGCAAGTCCGCAACGGGCCCAGTCACGAAACACCAAACACTCACAGCCAGTCCGGATTCTCCTTCCAAGTCATCGGCCCGTGTGGGCTGGCACTGGGCAGTCGCAGCCGCTGTCATTGGTGCAGAACCACGCTAGAAGGCTGGCAGAAGGTTCCAAGGCTTCGATCCTTTTTCTAGCGCTGACGCTAACCTGCACAAAGACGCTAGCAGGGGTCCCTCGTTCGCCCTGCGCCAATCGCACGGCTCGACTAGGGTGGCTGTGTGGGCTCTTTTGTCCAGTATCTGCGCGGAGTCGGCATGCATGGCCATCTTTTGCCTGAGCCGGCCACTTGCTCACCTGATATTCGGCCAGGATATGTTCGTATCGCTAACTTGACGGCGGGCCTAGTCGCTGGGGCTAATGCATGTGCGAAACCGTCTTGATGACTTCCACGAGTCTTCGATTCACCCAAGCCCTCCTAAATCCCATTATAAAAGCCCTCCCTGCACCCGGTCACCTGCTTCATCTCCCCAACTTGCCCACCCCCCATGCTTCCATTCCCCAGATTCAACACAACGTAGCTTCCTTCCTGCCAGGTCATCGTGGACGAAAGAATACTCAAGATGCCCTTTCAACCAGCAATGGTACGTCTTCCTTCTCTTACTTCCGCTACACAGTACTGACTCTCGCAGTCCCAGCCAATCCCCTGCCCTCCAATGGAACCCTCGTCCTCCTCCTATTCCTCTTACTCCTTCGACTCCTCCAATTCATCCTACTCTGGCCTCAGTGATGATAGTTTGAATTACCCGGATATGTACTTCCTGAGCGGCGGCACCAGCACAGGCCCGGGAAGCGTTATCGACTACCCTCTTAGCCAGCCAGCGTTCGAACCCTCGTCGCTGGACAGCGGCCCCTACTTCGAGTACATGTCCCCGACGTTCAATCCAGCGTTCACACACACACCCGAGCCTCTCCCTTTGATGGAAACTCCCACCTCGTTTCCCATCAGCGCAACATCGGGGTTCTCGCCAACATCAATGCCAGCTGAACAATCCATGTTCTCTCCTGTTGACCTCAACCATGAGCCCATCTCCAGGTATGCCTGCTCCAGTTCGGAAAGAAAAAAGGAACCAACTCTAACTGTACTACATTAGACCCGCCAAACCATACGCCTGCGACGACTGCGGCAAGAGCTTCACCCGCCCAGCCGACCTGAAGCGACATCAGACGACCGTCCATTACCCGGTCTTCCAGAACTGTCCTGTCCCGGACTGCTCGCGCAAGGACAGCAATGGCTTTCCGCGCCGCGACCACCTCGTCGAGCACTTGCGCTCTTACCACCATATGGACGTTCCCAAGCGCCGCGCAGCAAAGCGTCTGAGGGTCGCTTAAATGCGCTTCGCCATGAATTTTTTACTACTATGTGCCTATACTTTGACTTTTACTTGTTCTTCTTGAGACCCCGATTTGTTTTATACTATACCACTTCTTCTGGTCCTCCGATCTTCTTTTTTGATTTTCGTTTTCTCATGTTTGACGACTAATGCGGCATGGGACTTGACTTGTTGGGCATGGACTCCACGGCGTTATGAGATGAGACTCGCGAGACTATTACCTAGTTTCTCCTTTTCACTTTACTTCGCTTCTACCCCTGGTTCCTTTATTTTCTTCTTCTGAAATGTCATGTATACACCATAGACGGTCGGCGTTGGAGATACCAGGCATCTGATTTGCATGCAATCTGCAATCTGTTCTTCAGCAATACAATACAACAAACACAAACATACCGCAGCCAAAACCCACTTTTAGGAAGGTAGATGAAGACTAAATAATGACTACGAAGTAAAATCAACAAAAACACTCCCCATCGCCCGTCCCCTCTCATCAAATCTCACCCCCTCACCCTCAAGCATAGCTCTCTTCCTCTCCAAATTCCCCTTGCCCTTGAACCCTGCCCCCTTGCCCTTCGCCGGGCTCGTCCCCATATACCCACCCAGCCCGCCATCAACGCTCAAAACCCGATGACACGGCACGTCTGGCGCAAAGGGGTTCAAGCGCATCGCCGTGCCCACGGCCCTAGCGCTGGATCCTAGGTGTCGAGCCAGCGCAGCATACGTGGTCCATTGGCCTGGAGGCACGGAGAGGAGCAGCACGTATAGTGATTTGCGGAGAGGGGTCAGGGTGGGGTGTTGGTGGATTTTCTTTGTTAGTTTCAGATACGTCGGCGCAGGCGCATTTGGACTTTGGTTTTGGGTTTTGGTGGAGGCTGAGGTTGCGGTTGCGGTTGCGGTTGCGGTGGATTCTTTTGTTGTACTTGTCCCAGTCTCTTTTTCTTTAAGTTTCATTATTGTTTGGTTTTTTGTTGGAGTGGTTCCTGGACCTGGATCTGGACCTAACCTAGTTGTGTGGACTATTCCTGGTTCCTGTGGATGCGATTGCAACTGCGACGCCGAGGTTGTATTATTGCTAGTATTACGCCCATGGGACTCGCCAGGGTCAGTAGTGGCGTCATGATCTTCTGGCCTTTCCCTGTGGAGACTCCGTAGTGCACGACTGTCTCCCCACACCGAGTCCAGGTCCAAGCCAGGATGCAGACCCGAGCAAGGATCTGAGAAGTTCTTGAGGTCAGCCAAGGCCGACTTGTCGTGGGGGCCAGAATGTGGAGCAGTAGAAGCAGCAGGTGCAGTTGCAAGTGGAAGCGAACCTGGCGCCATGTTATCTTCGGTCAAACGACTGCAGACCCGATGCGCAGCCTTGCAGGTGGAAAGCCTTGGCTGCGGACTGAGATTCGCTGGATCTCGGGGACCGTGGGCGTGAGAACGAAGGTTGGTCTCCAGCAGTGGGGCGGTGGAAGCTGGAGGGGTTCTAGCGCTGCGACGGGCGGCCTTCTAGTCTGTTTCTGTTTTGGGGGGTGTGACGCGGTTTCTTCCTCTTGGAACCAGGATGTGATGCAGGCGAGTGTTGGTTGGATGGATTCTTTGTTTGTTTGCTTGGTTGGGCTCTCGGCTGGCTGGGACTAATTTAGGGAGGATGGGAGATGAAGGTCCCAACCAAGGTCCAGCCGGAGATGGCTAAGAGCGTGGCGTGGTGTAATTGATGGGATGGTTCCTCGTGTGATTGCCGCAAGGGATCATGGAAGGAACGCAGAAGACAAGGTTTCAGGTAGATGAATCGTGGAACAGGACGGAGAGAGAGATAAAGAGGCTGGGGTGATTTTCGCAGGATTTGTACTTGACTGCTGGCTGGCGCTGACAGAGAGGCCTTGTTGTTCTGGAATTGGCCAATCACCGGGCACTTTTTTTATTTAAGAGCGATTGACGAGCGATTTACAGGCGCAGATCGGATTCCCGGCCCGAACAGAATGGAAGTCGTGGAAGCGCCGCCTTGGGGACTCTGCGCTCCCTAACGTTCTGGTTCGCGTCTCGCTTGTACCGTGCATGAGCGCCAATTGCAACTGTTGCAGTGCAGCTGGAGCTCAGGATCAATTATTGAATGTTAATTTCAGACGAATAGTATACGCATGCGCTACTGTACCCCTGAATGACAGAACGACTCAAACCTCCAACTGAAACGGCTTTCCTCCTCTAGACTGAATAGCCTCGAGTCCAGACTCTATCGTCCAAATCAAACAACCGCAGCCCAACGGCACGTAGCGCTGATCATCAATGAGCATTCCTACAAGCGTGGGGGTAAAGCGAATCCTCCGCGGCATCTTCTTGGAGTTCAGCGAACAATGCACTCAGCAGATCCCGATTCATGACTCGGGCAGTGGATATATTAAGGACAAATGCGAAGTTTAAAAAAAAGACTCAAAGTTACAAAAAAAAGCAGTAGCACTAACGCCGCCCTGGTTCAAGCCCCATACAAGTAAAGTATGTAGTATGCGATGCTGCAGATCTCGTTCCTCTTCCTCAACCGGTTGTGTTCGGCCGCTGTCGTGGGCCGACTTTGTACAATGCACGTTCCACGGTAAGATGAGCTGCGATGCGATGCGATGTGGGTATACAATTCCTTCTCTCCTCCCTTCCTTCTTTTCGTTGCGAAGATCCAAATTGACCAACCGACAAGGATGACGCCGATCGATAATAATTCGATTTCCCAACTCTCTCCTTCACTACCGACAAGAATAACGATATCGAAGCGGGAAATTACGCGCCACCGACAAGGACGTTGTTCACGGGAATGTGGACTAAACTAATTAGCACCTAATAAAAACAATTTGCAAGAACCGAGGACAACATACTCAGCTTAACGATGTACCCGATGAAACCCATGATCAGGAACCCGGTGCCGACGGCCTGGCTGATTTTGATGAATTCGCGCTTGTCAGCTGCAAGACGTTAGCTCTCTTCCTAGATGTGTGACAACAGATGCAAAATAACAAGATTATGATGATAATGATCGCGCGAGGCAAAACAGAACGGTAGACGTACGCTTCTGGCTGCGGTTGACAAACTGCATGCCATCCTTCAAGAACTCCTGGGGGATGTTGAGTAATTCCTGGACTTGGTCGGACATGGTGGCTAAAATTCAACACGACAAAAGGTGCAATCAATTGAGTAGTGGGAAGAGAAGGAAAATTGAAAGGAGTGGTAGGGTTTTTGGGATAGCGTTGGTCGTGATGCTAATGCCAGCTGTGCTTTTGGTGTTGGGAGCTGGGAGGCGGTTCGGATTAAATAGGGTCCGATTCCGCCACGTATCTTTACTTTGTGTGGCGCCGGGCTTTTCACTTCCACTATTTACTTTCACTATTCTATAGTGCTGTAGTGATCTTTTTGAGTGTATTTTCTTGTTTGGCTTATATTATCACT
Organism: Aspergillus sydowii CBS 593.65; assembly: GCF_001890705.1. Lineage (NCBI taxonomy): Eukaryota > Fungi > Ascomycota > Eurotiomycetes > Eurotiales > Aspergillaceae > Aspergillus > Aspergillus sydowii. Next base: position 182,769 of record NW_024467866.1, read on the forward strand.
ATCTCACTGTATGTTCTCACTACTCTGCCTTCTAATTTCACTTGTGTGGCTGGTGTATTCGCCATCTGGCAATGGGAATAAACCGTAGTGTGGCTAGTGTTATTACACCAGCCACAATGTGGCCGGAGATTGCGGGGATTTTATCCGCTTTCTTTTTATCCGTTTTCCCCCGCATAATTCAACCTTGCCTACACTGGAGTCGGGTCTCATGAACGTCTTTTTAGTTCCTGCGATTGCCTTAACAAGAGGCACCAGAGTCACATGAACAATTTGGTGCCTAGATTGGGCACTACCTTGACAAGGATGCTTCTCGCTTTGCTCTCTAGATGGTTTTGTCTAGTCAGTAGTAACTTCACATGTCCCGCCCCAGTCTATCAGGAAAAAGTCTCGGAAATCATTAGGCCGCATTCTCACGTTGCTCGAGCGTGACCGATTTAGCAGCCTCCTCATCCAAAATGCTATTTTTCCGCGCCGCAGTCTCAACATAGCCCGGGTTCTCGGCCTTCAGACGCGCAAATGTCTTCTCTGCATCCCACACCCACGGCGTATCAGCCGCAAATAGCAGGTCCATGTCCTCTAATGTTCGCTGGTTGCTTTCTGGGTAGAATGCCCAGACCATTGGGATAGCGATCACGTTACTAGCGGCGAAGACGTACAGGGTCTTTTCTCCAATGGCGCCGAACATTACAGGGCAGAGGAGGGTCTAGACGCACGTACATGTTAGCGTACTACTCCATATGAAGGATAGACTTGGAAGTATGGGTTGAGTCACTTACCAGCCAGCCATTTCCGATACTCCAACCTACAACACCAAAAGCGTTGCCCTTTGCACGTACGGCTAATGGGTAGATCTCTGCGGGGTAGACCCACGGCGTTGTGAGCCAGGTAGCGCCGAAGATTGCGGTGAAAATGAAGACCATAGAGGCTGCGGCAGCACCGAATGATTCTGCCCGCGCTGCGTTTCCTGCTTCACGCGCATTGATCGAAATACGTGAGAAGCCTCCGGCTAGGAACATGGCAATACCCTGGCCGGTTGCTCCCCAGTACAGTGTCCAACGACGGCCAATTCGGTCCAGAGTAAATACACAGACCACGGTAGCGAACTTATCTGTCAGTATGAAGTGGTGCGTTATGATCTAGTCTAGAGACATACCATGTAGAACACGTTGTTCAAACCACTGATCCACTGGCTCTTCACCGTGTCAAATCCGGCGATACTGAAAATGGTCGGTGCGTCTAGAGCAGTGAGTATTAGCTTTTGGTCTGATGCTTTCCGTATTGTTTAAGGATGACTTACAAACGGTAACACCGGCAATACCAACCCACTCTTGCATAATTTGTAACCAGACTACAAGCTGAACTCGACGGCCGAGGTGCAGCTTTCCGGTCTTGTAACCAAAAAGCATGGCTAGGTAGGAGGTGCTATGGCCCATGGACTTCTCCATCTCCGCGACGCCCAGAATATCCTGGAACTCAGCCTCCGCTCGAATGGCATCTTCGTCATTGCTGCCGCGCAGTCTGCTCAAGATATAACGCGCTTCCTGCTCGCGACCAACTTTGACCAACCAACGCGGGGATTCCGGGAAGAACCAAACGGCTGCGAATAGCACGATCAAGAAGATGATCTGAAAGGCGATTGGGAAACGCCAGCGGAAAGCAGATTCGCCGCCATCAATGAAAGATAAGCCACTGTTTCCACGTTGTTAGTCCATGTCCTAGACGACCTGGGAACTTGAGAAAGATCGCTTACAATTCAAGCCAGTATGCAATAACAACGCCAAAGATGTTCAACGTGAACTCAATCGCAATGAACTGACCACGGCTAGTATGCTCCGCAGTTTCGGTTGCCCACACAGGCACAATAGCGTTGAGAATTCCTGTTCCGATACCGTTGATGAAGCGCGCTGAGTCTAGTTAGCAAGAAGAAAGGGAGGGGTATTGAGACAATGGATGTCTTACCGCAAATCATCCAGTCGTGGTTCTGGGCTGAGCACTGCAGGGCAGCTCCAAGCATCCCCCAGAGTGCACCAGAGGCAATTGCTTTGATTCTGCCGACCTTGTCTCCAGTCCAACCACCAAGCAAAGCACCGAAGAGTGTGCCTAGGTAATAAACACTGACAATGCCGCCCTGGAGTAGGCTGTCAGTGACAACGGGAGAGGGCAGGCCGTCTTTCATTTCCGTGTATCCAAACCCCATGAGGTCGATATAGTCCTTGGAGTTGTTGACTCCAGCCATCATACCCTGATCGTATCCGAAGAACAGGATTGACAGCCCGGCCACGCAGTTGATGGCAATGAGAAGACTGCGCTTCTCGAACTTGTGGACGACATTCCACGAGGATATCTTGTCACTCATGGTGACAGTAGATGGTGCGGGTGTTGACTAGAGAGGGAGACACGATCAAGAGAAAAGGCCTAGGCAAAGTCTGACACAAGCCGGGGAAGCGCACGCGGGGGAGATGTGTGTTGACATCTGTGGGGTTACGCGAATACTTAAATATTTAGGCCTCGAAGTCCATATGACGATGGACAGGAACAAATGACAAAATCAGGGACGGGGAGGCCATGCAGACCATGGTCGGACGGACACATTTGGTTACATCCCGGCTAAAGATTGACTATGAACGGAGCAGAGAGGGAAAAGTGAGTGTCAATCGAGGCCTGGATTCTCCACTACCACGAAGCATGAGATGGCACGACAACTCCACTATCGGCGAAATCGCGTAGACTCTGGAGACTGTGGGAGGGGAAAGCGCCGCACGAGCCCGAGAAACGGCAATCCGTCGGGACCAAGACGGCCTCTGCGGCGAAAAGACCGTTCATGGTCCGATCCTCAGAGGACGCCATGGCCGATGAGAAATGCCGGCAGAGGGTCTACCAAGACTGATTGGCAAAACTCTGAAGACCGAGTGTTGTCCGGCTGTTTCCTCTGGGGCTTCTGTGGGGGCCCTGGGGGGAGTCTGGGGGGTCCATTTTGCGGGCAGTGGCCAATTTCACGGATTATCTCCGACTTTCCCTTTTGAGCTGATGAACAGTGTCAAGGATGGTGAGATCAGTAAGAACTGAGTTATATAATATAACTCATTCGTTGTCAAATTCGGTTCTTATACTCCTACCCATCATTCAGCGTGAAACTTGGTAGAGTCGGAAGATTGAAGGTTGGAGGCTGCCGACCTGACAAGGTTCGGTTAAATTGGGCATTCCGCCCCTTTACCCGAGTTCGCATAACAGCGAATGTCTGTCGACCACCGATGGGCGACCGACCTTATTATTCTTTTCTCTTCTTCTTTCCGTCCTCTGGGATTCAACAACTCTCGCTATCGTTCTATCAGCTTGTTGCTTCTATAACTGGCCGGGCTGCGTGGTACTTCTCGCTTACTGGCGTCACACGGCGTAGGTGGGTATTAAACCAGTTGGACAACTGCCTACCAAGCTTCCAGATATGATGGTCTCCAAATAACATCCAGGCCTGGTCTGCTGCATTTCTAAAAGCAATAACCATTCTCTCGACATCACTAACCTAGGCGCGCACGAAACATGATTCAGCCTGCCTTTCAGCACTTCATTAATTGATCAGAACACTATACTCAAGAGATGGGGAAACAGCTGTGCTTCCATGAAACGCACAAGACATTTCATCAATCTGCGAAGCCATGATTGATGCAGTATGCAGAAGTCCCAGTATCGGCCCTGATACTCGCCATCGCAGCCGAGAGTTCTGATCAGCCGGAACCCTTGTTTAAATGTACGACACAAGTTACATTGACATCTCTGGGTGCAACGCTGTCAAACCTTTCCGAGGTGGATTTCACAAAGATTCTGGGGCGTATTTAGTTAAGATGAAATGACAATTTCTGAAACGATTGTCGATGGCATTAGTATGCGGCTAGGACGGGGTTTACAGCCTTCGGACAGTAGGTCTGGCAGCTTGCTGCAGTGTCATGACCGGAGTTACTCCCTGGGATAGCGCATATTGTCTGAACATTCGAGGGCACCTTTGGCAAGAACATCGCGCCACATAATGGGTATCTATCTCCAGCCAGTTCTGAGGTGTTGTCCATCATCCTGGACATCGCCAGGCAGGCTGGCCCGCGCTCTAGTGCCACATACAGTGGTAGATAAACTCCAGAACACAGGTGGACATCTATGATGGCATCTTATGGCGGAAATGAATGGTGAAATTACTTGTCAGAGAGCCGAACATCTGTCCATGATATTCTACCCATCAAGGTCCGATATATAAAAGCCCATGAGCATCGTCACTTTTTATTTCAGTGGTTTTCTATTGAAACGTATTCTACCTACTGGTTGGGGGGTTTATGTTGGGGTCTGCAGTTCCCGAAGCTTCTTGTTGAAGTTTCGGCAGTTGGATCGTGAAAATATATTTTGCTCAGAGCTTTAGAAATATAGTTATTGACTACAATATCCGATCATCAATTCCAAACAACAACACAGGCAAAAACACAATCCCTCGGACGCAAAACCAACATTCTAGACCCCGCGGAGTCGACGACTCCCGAGACTCCAAGTCCGATGAGAGGAGACGCCCGATGGTAGCCATAATGCTGTTTTGCGTTACCCGCGGATACTCACGGCTGCGGAGATCCTGCGTACCCCAAGGCAGATGGCTTGCTGGAGGAGAGACTGCCATTGGATTGTCGCTCTTAGTCTGAATCCCCAGGATGCGGAAGAGATCTCATCATCTCACTCAGCACATAGAGTCGGTATAGACTGAGGTAGCGATGGATTCCTGATTGGGTTTATTCTTATCCACTCGACGGGGAGTTCCGCGTGGCCGGGTATCGTTGTATGAGAGGATACATGTTGAGGCAGAGCTTCCACCATATGAAAAGCAGAAAATAACAGCTACTTCATGAGACAGACAAGACAGACAAGGTGAATCCAACAATCTGAATTAAATCGTGCTCTCCATATCCTCGCTGCGTAGAACAAGCTTCCCGGTGAGCCGAATCAAGCCGGCGCTGGGTGGTTGAGGATGATTACATACGCGGGAATTACGGTATCGATACCGGCCCGCCAGCCTTTGCTGGCAGTTTCGAACCTCTGCGCCATTTTGAAAGCTTCAACATCCTTTTTCCGCGATCAACGATCACCTCTCTCCCCTGCCATTCGCTTCCCCGTTCCTCCTAATCTGCTTTATTGGAGGTGCGATTGCTTGGATTCTCTTTAATCACCTTTACTCTCTTCCGTTCTCCCCTTCGCCTTTCTCGCCATGTTCCGAAGTCTACTGCCGCGGACGACGCCGCGGGCTGCTGCTGTCCGTTCTGCTCGCCCTGTTCCTTCGCACATTGTTCCCGCGCCCTACTTCCCTATCCTACGCTCTACTCGCGGTTACGCCTCAGAATCCGGTAAGTTGCGACCTTTCCGACCCCTGCGAGCTCTGTTGCAGAAGTACCCCGGGCTTCCGAAAGACCGGCAGCTAACAAACGGGATGCGCTCGGTAAAGGTGAACACGATGTCGTTATCATCGGTGGTGGTGTCGCTGGATACGTTGCTGCCATCAAAGCTGGCCAGGAGGGTCTCAAGGTGCGATCTCAGCAATTCTGTTCTCCCAATCGACCCTGTTGAAGTATCCGCTGATTAATTTCCTTTCCGGCACAGGCCGTGTGTATTGAGAAGCGTGGCCGTCTCGGAGGTACCTGCCTCAACGTCGGCTGCATTCCATCAAAATCGCTCTTGAACAACTCCCATCTCTACCACCAAGTCCTCCATGACACGAAAAAGCGCGGTATCGAGGTCGGTGACGTCAAATTGAACCTCGACCAGATGATGGCCGCCAAGGACACCTCCGTCGATGGTCTGACCAAGGGTATCGAGTTCCTGCTCAAGAAGAACGGCGTCGACTACGTCAAGGGTACTGGTGCGCTTGTTGACGAGCACACCGTCAAGGTTAACCTGCTCGAGGGTGGTGAGCAGACTCTCCGCGGAAAGAACATCATCATCGCTACTGGTAGCGAGGCTACTCCTTTCCCCGGCCTGAACATCGACGAGAAGAGAATCATCACCAGCACTGGTGCTCTTTCTCTGAAGGAGGTTCCTAAGAAGATGGTAGTTATCGGTGGTGGTATCATTGGTCTGGAGATGGTAAGCTTTTTCTATCTTCCGGTGTGCTATACTGGGTATCTGATGCTAATCTATTATAGGCCTCCGTCTGGTCCCGCCTCGGATCCCAGGTTACCGTCGTTGAGTTCCTGAACCAGATTGGTGGTCCCGGTATGGACACCGACATCGCCAAGCAGGCCCAGAAGATCCTCGGCAAGCAGGGCATCAAGTTCAAGACCGGCACCAAGGTCACCAAGGGTGACGACAGCGGTGCTACCATCTCGCTCTCCGTGGAGTCTGCCAAGGGTGGCAAGGAGGAGACCCTGGATGCTGATGTCGTTCTTGTCGCCATCGGCCGCCGTCCTTACACCGAGGGTCTGGGTCTTGAGAACGCGGGTCTCGAGAAGGATGACCGGGGTCGCCTGGTGATTGACCAGGAGTACCGCACCAAGGCCAGCCACATCCGTGTCATCGGCGATTGCACTTTCGGTCCCATGCTTGCCCACAAGGCTGAGGAGGAGGCCGTTGCCGCCATCGAGTACATCAAGAAGGGATACGGCCACGTCAACTACGCCGCCATCCCCAGCGTCATGTACACCCACCCCGAAGTCGCCTGGGTTGGCCAGAACGAGGCAGATGTCAAGGCCGCCGGCGTCAAGTACCGCGTCGGTACCTTCCCCTTCAGCGCCAACTCCCGTGCCAAGACCAACCTCGACACTGAGGGTGTGGTCAAGTTCATCGCCGATTCTGAGACCGACCGCATTCTCGGTGTGCACATCATCGGTCCCGGCGCCGGTGAGATGGTCGCCGAGGCCACCCTTGCTGTCGAATACGGTGCTTCTTGTGAGGACGTCGCCCGCACATGTCACGCCCACCCTACCCTCTCCGAAGCCTTCAAGGAGGCCGCCATGGCCACCTACTCTAAGGCCATCCACTTCTAGTTTCCCCCGCCATAATTCCGACAATTTTTGTACCCTCTAGCCTAGCCATGCTAGAAATACTTGTGTAGCATTGACATCATTATATTTCCTATGTTGGTCGTCCTGTATTAAGTTATGAATAAAAAGACAAACTTATCATAGATCTTCTGCGGCCTCTACTTGTATAAATTAACCAAACTACCACCTGCAGCCTAATACAAAAATAGGACTCATCTAAGACAACACCCACCTCGTCCAACCCCCAAAACAACAGCAGGCAACGGCGGCCCATAAGCATACCTATCCCGACACAAACACTCGCACGAATTCCCATTATTAAAAACAGAAATATTCACCTGCTGCTGCCCACATCCCCCTCCACACCCCTGACCAGTCCGATTACACCCAAGCTCCCGACACATGTACTGGCCCTGGCTTTGGCCCTGCGGACTCGCATGCGCTATCGCCCGCGCATAACCCCCAGGCCCAGCAGTCGCAGTCGCAGTCGCAGCCCCAGTCCCGCGACTCCCAGACATCATAAGCCCGTCATCCTGGCACGGACACTGACAGTCCCACTGGCTTTCGCAAGCGCAGGATCTCGACCATGGCCAGGAGCGTGAGAATGAGGATGCGTTTGGTGCAAGTCCATGTTCGCGCCCATGCCCATGCCCATTCACGTGTCCATGGCCGTGGCCATGTCCATGTCCATGTCCATGTCCGGAACAGCAGCCGAAGCCTGAGCCATTTCCAACGGGCCCGAGTCCAAGTCCCGCGCAGGGATGGGGGGAGCCCGAACCAGTGTGCGAGCGGGAATGGGAATGGGCGTGCTCGTGGGTTTGCGGCTGGGTCTGGGAGTATGGTCGTGGGTGTCCTGCGAATTCGGCTCCGGTGCTTGACCAGCTGGATACAGAGTTCAGTTATTAGAATCAATGTAGACATGGTATAGGTGAGTGTGGGTAAGTAAACGAATCAAGTAGAGGGGATGCGTACGCCCGTTCAGGAGATAGCTCCGAGCCCCTTTGACGACTGCATCGGCTTCGGCCTCGTGAATACATTGGTGGTTCTGGTGATTCGAGTGCTGGTGGAGGTCTTTCGATAGAGATGGTGCTGTTGGTGTCGGCGTCGGAATCGGAGTCTGAGTCTGGGTCTGTGTAGGTATATTTGGAGTCTATCTCTGGTTTGCGGAATCGGACGGCGCGGCGGGGTGTTGAGGGTCTGTCGATGTCGAATCGATCAGGGCTTGAGCTGGGGGTTCTGTAGCTGTGCCAGCCGGACATTCCAAGGTGAGTTGAACGAGAGATGTGAACTGGACGGGAGAAGGGGATGGAGACAGGGTAGGGAAGTGGTTTTTATACATGATTTACGGAGAAGGTATATCTCGCTTTATGTGCACTAGACAAAGGGAAAGCTGTTTGGGCTGCTGGCGGTTGAAGGGACATGAATGTTGTGTGACGATCAAGGCGATGTAGTTTGCTGGGTTGATCTGGGTATATCCTTGGATGTGCCTGCCGGGCAAAGGAGTGAGTCTACGTCGGATAAATGGAAGGGTCAAGCGAATTTCTATCCAATCCAGAATTCATTGGTGGTAACTATCGAACCAGAGATATATAATTTCTAGGCATGAAGCAGCTTTAATCAAGTCGGAGAACATGGCCTGAAGATGTTGACAGCTGTTTGTTGTATGTCAACTGCGGGGCGAACGGCTGAATCCATTCTTTAATGACTGCCCGCAGGGTGTCACAGACGGCGTCTGTAGCCTGCTGGCTAGAGGAGCCACAGCTTTCGATGTAGACTACGGACGTTAGTATTGGTAACTTTCTTGTGGTGTGCTCCACTGGCGAGAAACTTACATTTAACCTTGGCTTCTGTGCCTGATGCTCGAATGGTGAATCGGACGTCGCGGTCAAGCCACAGAGTCAGCATTTGGCTGCTCTTGTCTGCAGGAAGTTGGGGTTTCTTGTCTGGTGTGCCCGAGTCAAAGCCTTCTGTCATATCTCGCCATCGAAGGATTTTGAATGATCCTAGTCTCATTTCTGATTTGAATGGGCCGGCTCTTACTGCGTCGAACATTGCTAGACTTGTTTCAGGGTTGGGCGACCGGAAGTAATTGTTGAGTGTCTCGTGGTGTCCAAATTCGTCGAACAACTTCTGCAGTTTGGTGTAAGGAGTCAGGCCCTGCGTGGCCCATCGTGCTTGTGCTGACAAGAAGATCATAGCCGCTGTAATACCGTCTTTATCGTAGCAAACCTCCGGAAACATGTAGCCAAGGGCCTCCTCAAATGCGAATGTAACGTAGTATCCTGATTCCTCCAAGTTTCGTGACGTGTTGCCCATCCACTTGAAGCCTGTTAGGGATTCTTCGAAGAATATATTCCTAGCTGTTGCCATTTTCTCAAGCATGGTCGAAGAGACGGCCGAGTTTAGAACCGCAACTCGTGTATCCGTATCGATATTCTCAAGTGAATCGAACAGATGGGACGCCAGGAGAGCTCCCATATGATTTCCAGTGAAGAAAAACCAAGAGCCGCTGTTTTAAGACGTCAGTTTGCATAATCAACCAGTAGCAAGGGCTTTTTACGTACTCAACCTTCTCGGCTGCAGCAAACCTGTCGGCATCTGGATCGTTAGCAATAATTAAGGTTTTACCTTCCCGATCTGCTGTTTCCACCGCGAGATCTAGCGCTCCGGTTTCCTCAGGGTTTGGAAATGGTAGCGTTGGGAAGTTAGGATCTGGTGTCGTTTGTTCCGCAACTGTGGTGAAGTCGGTAATACCCAATGAACGGCACAGGTCCGGGAGCACCAGTCCTCCAACGCCATGTAAGGGAGTGTAGACAAACGGCTTTGGGTGCCTCCAATGTTGAACGGTCGATTTCTAAAGTAATCAGTATATATCCAGCAGATGAAGTAGGGTCCTGTACCGAATAATGCCAGACTCGAGTGGTATAGCGTGGCAGTAGCTGTTCGTAGGCTTTCGGGTGGAAGTAATCGCCGGCTGGCGGTGACTCAGTCCAGGCCTTGGGCCATGGTTCAAGATTCCGCTCGATCGAATCGGATATCTCCTTATCCATAGGAGAATTGATCTGGCAGCCATTTTTGAAGTAACTGAACGATGTTAGGATTGGGGAAAGACACGCTGGAAGGTGGAACCAGACACTTTGTAGCCTGAGAACGTTAGCAGAGAAACAATCGCGGGTCCCATGCGAGCTTACCATTATCTTGCGCTGGGTTCTGTTGCATAGTTATTAGCCTGGAGGTTCGGCATCCCACCATCGGGATCGGCGAGTGTGACTTACATGGCTTGCTGTGACCATGACACCCGCAAGAGCCCGCATATCGGTCACGGCAAAAGGCACAACAGGGGTAACGGCTGGTCCTGAGAAGAACCAGACTGGAATTTCCTGTGCGATGAATGCGTTGGCGGCCAAAACCGCGAATTTGGCAGAATTGGTGCGGGCGTCATGGCCGATGATCACCCCGCGCGAGGTGAGGTCGCCATAGTTATCCCGCAAGTACTTGGCTAAGCCTTGTGATGCCTGGATCACGGTCAGAGAGTTCATGCACGAGAAACCGGCAGCCATGCGGCCGCGCAGGCCGGCGGTGCCAAACTGGATGCCTGCTCTATATTAGCCAAAATCCGACCAGGGCCGTGAGGGGCGGTGCGCACGCTTGCGAAGGCGCCTTTCCAGCTCAGCGGCCTGCCTCGAGTCCCGAAGCTGCTCGATTTCCGAGCGGGTGGTGGGATCCTGCGCGACATTAGCTGGCAGTCAAGAGCCGGACATAGGGAGATATGTGCGAACCTGGTCCCACTCGAGCCATTTCTGAATCAGCGGGGAGAGAGAATCCTACAAAGTCAGACCGAGGCTCAGGAATGCGAACGGCAAATGCTGGGTCATTGAATGGGTTACCTCGAGGGAGGCCATGATGGTCATACGATGAGCGAACAGAGGGAGGGGGAGGAGAAGAGAAGCCCAAGAATACAGGACGCTAAAAAGGAGATGGAGCTTTGTATAACTGGTTCAGGTATAGTGGGAGGTGGGAGATATAGGACCCGATCGTCTGATGTGGACTTTGTTGCTCGTTTCACCTGTCGGCTGTCCTGCTGGAACCTTTTCTCCCCGCTTTCCGTTCCTTTCCCCTTCGCTCTCTGTTGTCTGATTACAGAGCATTTCGACTCTTTTCCCCCTGCCTTTTTATGTTCTTTCCGGCTCTCCTACGATGAGGTGAATAAATAGCCCGCTCTATTCGACAGTTTAACTGCACAGCTCCACCATGGCCGCCTCCCGCAAGGACGCCATTCTGTCTCGCCGTTACATAGAGGGCCTCATTGCCGACGGGAAACATGTGTTCATCTTCGACGACCGCGTTCTCAAGGTCGACGCTTGGATTCCATTCCACCCTGGAGGTGACAAGTCTATAAAGCACATGGTGGGACAGGACGCCACCGACGAGATCAATGCGTATGTCTCCAGCTGCCCTCCCATCCCAAGCACAGTTGCCTAATTGGTGTCCTGGAAAAGGTTACACTCCACAGAAGCTCGCCAGCGGATGTTGGCTTTCCAGATCGGTCGCATCCAGGGACCCTGGGTGAACTTTTTGCCTCCCATCCAGGGCGGGAAGTTCCGTCCCTACGATCAAAAAGCCACCTACAGCGAGGACGACGATACCTCCGGCCAGTCCCAACCCCCGTCGCCCATTTTCGATGCTGTAGATGCTGCTCCGGGAGCTCGTCCGCAGTCGCCATCTTCCGAGTCCTCCGTCTCGATTCCTGCTAGTGAAGAATCCGAACAGAAGCCCTCTTTCCTCGACGCCCGGACGCGACGGGAAATCGTCTTCGACACCGCCAAGTATCCGTCGGTGGACACGAAAACGCAGGAGAACATTAAACAAAGATATCGCGCGTTGAATAAACGAATCGAAGCCGAGGGTCTTTACGATTGCAACTACTTCTCATACTTCATCGAAGCCTGTCGGTATACTCTATTCGCTGGGCTGTCTTACCTATTTCTACGTCTCGAATGGTACATGGTCTCGGCATTCCTTCTAGGATGCTTCTGGCACCAACTGGTATTTACTGCCCACGATGCAGGCCATATTGGCATCACCCATCGTTATCATGTGGACAGTACAATCGGGATGCTGGTTGCCGATTACCTTGGGGGACTTAGTCTCGGCTGGTGGAAAAGAAGCCACAACGTTCACCACATCGTAACGAACGAACCAGAACACGATCCGGATATCGAGCATATGCCCTTCTTCGCTATTTCACACCGCTTCTTCACGAACCTGCGAAGCACGTACTACGACCGCATCATGCATTTTGATGCCTTTTCCAACTTCATGCTTAAATACCAGAACTACCTCTACTACCCAATCCTTCTTTTCGGCCGTTTCAACCTTTATCGATTGAGTTGGGAATATCTGTTACTCGGCCAGGGACCAAGGAAGGGCCCCGCTTGGTGGCACCGCTGGTTTGAAATTACCGGACAGATATTTTTCTGGTACTGGTTTGGATATGGCGTCCTCTACAAATCTATCCCAACATGGGGCAGTCGTCTCGGTTTCCTTTTCATCTCTCACATGGTCACTGCGCCTGTCCACGTGCAGATTACCCTCTCCCACTTCGCCATGTCGACGGCAGACCTAGGGGTCCACGAATCGTTCCCTCAGAAGATGCTCCGCACGACTATGGATGTTGACTGCCCGACCTGGCTTGATTTTTTCCACGGTGGTCTTCAATTCCAAGCCATCCACCACCTTTACCCTCGTATCCCACGCCATAATCTGCGCCGTACTCAGAGACTTGTTCTTGAATTTTGTCGCGATACCGGGATCCCATACGCGCTATTCACCTTCACCGACGGCAATAAAGAAGTTATTGGCAAACTCGGCGATATCGCCAAGCAGGTTCGGATTCTGGAAGAGTGCAGGAAGTCATGCGCGGAGCAAGGTGTCTTCTCCGGTCACCATTAGACCAGTGCTATGATTTTGTCCCCAGATGTGTAGTGGTTTTTGTACCTTTTGGCAGACGATCCGTGATCCGCTCGCTTACTGTCGAATTAGACCTACACAGACAGTATATAATCCCGCGGTTGTCGTTTCAGTTGCGTTATGATTTGGAACCCATCCAGCTGATGTACATATAATGCCCTTATGATAATGCCCCTAATATAGTAGATTGTATTCATCTTAAATATGCACTGATAATACCATAAACACGGCCGCAATCTATGTGCATTTATAGCAATCTATAGTCGTATTTACAGTGCCAGCCATACGGAATAAGAAAGAGAAAGTAATCGTAAAGTCTCGTTAGTATATAACTTGCTGAGTATCCTGGTTACCCAACCATCCCGCCAGCTCTCGCAACCTTCTTAGCTCTCTGCTGCCGTCGATTATGGTTCGCCCGGCTTGCTTTATTCTCCTCCTTTCTCTGTCGCGAAGCAGCTGAAGTTTGATCCCCAGAAGCACCACCACCACCTGCACTACTTCCGCCTCCGCGACCGCCTCTCCCACCACCTCGGCCCCTTCCACCTCGTCCACCACCACCACCGCCGCCACGACCACGACCTCGAGTAGAACCGCCTCGGCCCTGAGACACCGACGGCTCACCTTCAGTCCCACTTTCAGATTCCCCGTCCGCCTTCGGCCGACGATACGATGTCGATGGAATCTCAGGCTGGGACAAGCCAACACCCGGCGTGAACCCACCACCCGCAGAAAGCGCAAGTTTACTTTCCAGCTTCGCGAGGCGGTTCGGATTACGCATTATCATAACCGCCCACCCCTCCAGTGCTTCATCCGTTAGTCCGGACTCGCGCTTGAGGGTATCCCGCGGTTGCGAGCGGCGCGTTGCCGAGTCTCTAGCGAATAGAGATGGTGTGGCTTTATAGGCGCGTAGTAAGGTGAGATCTAGCTCGTCTGTAGTCCCTGCGCCATCGTCTGTGGCGTCGACTGTGCCGCCGACGTCGGCGACGTCGTAGGTGTCGTCGCGCTCGTCGTCGTCGGAGTCGAAGGTTGCCAGGGCGGAGAGGATGGCTGCTTTATTGGCCGTGTGGTTGCTGCGGTCTGCGAGCATGTCGTCGGCTGTGAGGGAGGGGTTTGCGCGACCGAAGCGCAGGGCGTTGTTCTTCTTATTGTTGCTGTTGGTAAGGTCGTTGGAGCGCGCAAGTTCGGCGAGGTCGACGTCGTTGTCGAAGACGTTTCTGCGCGGTTCTGGCGCTGTTATTGTAAAGGCCTGCGGTGGTGTCGATTTGGGTGGAAGCGGGTCATGACGGGTTGCTGGTGTAGGGGGGAGTTGCTCCGATCTGTCTAGGCCTTGGAGCTCCGGAGGGATAGAGGCGTCCAGAAGGTGTGCGATTATCGTTTCTGGGTTGTCGCCGTAGAAGTCTAGGAGTCTCACGATATAGCCCGATCCAAGGTCGGGGAAGAGGTCTTGGATCTGACTGATTAGAGACATCCTATGTGCATGAACTTCTTCTGACGCCGGAAGGTCCGACGCTCGACTCTTTCCTTTGTCGATTCGCTTCTTCGGCTTTTGATATCGGTGGTGAAAGGTCTTCGACTCATATTGATATGTACGTAGACTTGAGACGAGATCTTGCCCCCGTTTCTGGGGCTGAACAGCCAGATATCGTTCCACTCGAGTCAAGATGTCAGAGCTGCAAATAACGTCCGAGAGGAGCGTCGGCTCTTTCTTCATCCTCGGCGTGCCCACGCCGACGCTGGCCTTTAAGCCAAACAATTGGTCCAACAGAAGACTAAGGTTCGGCTTTGTGCCTTTCAATAGTGAAGTAAAGCCAACGTATATATTAGCGACCAGGGACTTGCGGATATCTTCTAATTTTTGCGTTTGATATGCTTCTGCAACAGTATCCAGGTAGTCAGACCCCGCCATGAGCACATGTCCACAGGCTGGGATCGAGGATGCCAATATAGTCAATAGCCGGATATCAGAGACGGCTTTGAAGACGCTGGCAGAGTCAGATGCAGAGAGTTGTACAATGACCCCTGCCTTCCCTTTCTCTAAACTTGATGAGATTATACCCTCATGTTTAACCCACGCATCAGATAGGAGCTTCTTCAATGCTGAGCTGGAAGGGTAGCAACAGCTCATTTCACTGAGATAGGTCCATCCTAAAAGCTCAGTTGGTGGTACTGAAACATCTAGCACGAGTCTTCTCGTTAACAGAAAACAGAGCTTCCTTAATGTTCTGGCTTTTGCGCCAGACTGGAAAGCATTTCCCCCAGGCGTGGCGAGTTGGTGGTAAAATGAAACCAAGAACAGCACCGCAGATTCATCTTTCGGCGCCAAATCCTTGAATACCAATTCTGAAGTCTCCAGTCGAGCCCTAAGTAGGAGTATGCACGCATCAAGATAAAGCTCCCACTCTGTGGAGGGGATGGACCTCTGCACCTCTGGCGGAGGGAGTGGAGCTAGAGGCGGCAGCGTTGCCATGTCCTGAGCGGCGGTTCTAAAGGGAAGAGTTGTATATTCGTAAATCAGGGGATGCAGAAAGGTTGGATGAGGTCGTCACTTTCATATCGCTCTCCTTTCGCTGTCATAATGATTCATCCTCGTGTTGTATCAGACGCTGTCAGGCCAAAGAGGCGATCCAGTTCAAAGTCCGCCTTTCCGTATTCGGTCCGTTGTGATGCCGCTTTTGCCCAGTGAGTCACTAACGCTACGCCTGGATAGGACCCCGGCAGCCCGGTTTAAGGCCTTTGTTAGTCACACAATATATGAGGCAAATCCTCAGTTCTACAGTGCTTCGGACTCGGGATATGTTTGGGCGGCTATCTCGAGGAAGATCGCGGTATACCATTCATAAAGGCGGCAGTCGTATTGATATTACGGTAATAATACGGCTTCAATGAGTCCAACCGATCGGGTTAGCTCGCAGATAGGCGAGCGCCAAGACTTCAACCCGCACAAGAAATTGACCGAATGAGAAAAAGTCGCTTTTTGATCGCATCCACTTCAACGACGACACCTTCAACTTAAACGGCCATCATCACCTTACCGAACCCCGAAGTTCAGGTCTTGATTGGCATACAGCCTCATCTGCAGTATGTCCTCCTCAATCGCATTTACTCTACACCACAAGCTAATTGATTAATAGCAAGTTCAATCTCGGTCTCACCACCGCAAATTCACCGTCAACATGTCTTACAAGCAAGAGAAGGAGTTCGGCGAGGGACCCGTACGTTGCCTATTTCCTCCGTTTCAGAGTACTCTGCGTCCTACCGGCGGATGCGGTTCTCTGTGCTGAAAGTGAAGAGACAATGGGCTAACAATTCACCCTTCCCGCTTGTATAGAAGGTCCACAAGATCCGTATCACCCTCACCTCCCGCAAGGTCGCCTCTCTCGAGTCCGTCTGCGCTGCCCTGATCGAGCGTGCTCGCTCCAAGTCTCTTCAGGTCAAGGGTCCCGTCCGTCTTCCCACCAAGACCCTGCACATCTCCACCCGCAAGACCCCCAACGGTGAGGGTTCCAAGACCTGGGACAAGTACGAGATGCGCATCCACAAGCGTCTCATCGAGTATGTACCCGCAATTCCTACTGTGCTCTGGGAATTACGCCCAAGGTGTGAAACATGGACAGAGAATGCTAATGCTTTTACAGCCTCCTCGCCCCCACCGAGACCGTTAAGCAGATCATCATCAACATCGAGGCTGGTGTTGAGGTTGAGGTTACTATTGCCGCTTAAATCAATTTTGGTTCTACTCTGGAAGAAAGGGATTGAACTGGCGCCTGCGCTAATCCTTCACTGGGTTGGTGTGGGTGTGGTTGACGATGGGCTTGCTGAAGACCTGGTACTACCGAGTCGGCTTCGATACCCGTTAAAAATAGGCATAAAAATGGGAAATTTGGGTGACGTATATTCCATCTGATGGAGTTGTTCTCGTATTGTAGATTGTGATATCGTAAAATTGGATCCTAAATAGTAACCTGTAGATTTACTCTAGGAAAAAACGCCTTGACCCCGGTATATTGAAAGCCACCGCATCCTCGGCCAATTAAGAAAGATAGAATGATAATGCCTGGTGTCCCAATGAAGATGCCCTAATTTCCAATCCTAAAAATCGAAGCTAACCCACTCTGTCTTCGGCGGCACACTGGGGATGAGCCCGTCTTTGAAACATCCGTTCTTCACGAAGAATTCATATTGCTCCGTAACCTCTGGGGTATATTTGTCTGGCTCCGCATGTGCATCTCGTAGACTAGCTTCGTCCGGTGGCCCGTCAGGGAAAAAGATCCTAACATACGTCTTTCGGTCCTGAGGGTGTAAATAACAGGGCGCATTGTCGATGTATTGTACTGGTTGCCCCTTCCAACTTTGTAGTTTCTTCGATATGGGATCGCGTGTTGTTGCTCCATTTAGAGGCGGGATAGGAATTAGGTCATTGGCGTTGTCGGTTTTCAGTAATGGCGGTGGCCCAGCGCCTACCTGTCCGGACGGTACTGATGTAGGTTGAGAACTCTGTGATGCACCTCCAGCTGGTAGTCCGAAAGGTGCAGGTGTTGGTTGCGGTGCCGCAGCCCCAAATGGAGCAGAAGCTGGCTGATTAAGTTGCCCTAGGGGAGCAGAGGGTTGGCCGAAAGGATTTCCTAATTGTGAGGGCGTGCCGAAGCCACTTGTCGCTGGGGTAGCTGATGGCTGTCCGAATCCAGAGCCTGCTTGTGAAAATGGAGAGGCCGAGGCCTGACCAAATCCGCTGGTAGGCTCTGAGATTTGGGAGAACGGTGATGCAGTACCTGTAGCTTGGCCAAATGGAGAGGCTCCCATTGACGACGGCTGACCGAAACTAGATTGGCCAAAAGTGGGTTGGCTTGGTTGACTGGGCTGTCCAAAGGCCGGCTTACCAAAGCCAGACGAGGCACCTAGAGCACTTGGTTGACCAAATCCAGAAGTTTGCCCTAAAGAAGGTTGACCGAAGCCAGACGGTTGTCCTAGGGATGATGGTTGGCCGAAAGCAGAAGGCTGCCCTAGAGATGACTGGCCAAATGAAGGTTGGCCAAAAGCTGGTGTAGTGGACGCTGGTTGACTAAACCCTGGAGCTTGGAATCCTGGTGTCTGCTGGCCAAAAGCTGAGGGTTGGCTAGTCCCAGGCCCGGTGTCGCCTTTCGTGATATCTATTCTGTTCGGATGCTCATTTCGCCCATCAACAACGTATTTAACGGCCGCGCCGAGGTTTTTCAATATAACCTCCATCTGGTTTACGGCCTCATTATACATACTCTCGGCTTCTTGAATTGCCGGGCCTGGATTTCCGCTGGCAGCGGCTTCGTAGTGCCGTAGCCGGAGCTCTTCGAAGCTTTGCTCTCGCTGTGGGCCTCCAAACAGTTGCTTGGGAGCATTTCGCCCAGGACCGTAGCAGGAAAAGACCCAATCGGGTCTTCCCTTGCCAGCAAGCAAGTCATCTTTGATATCCTCCGCAGTTACCCCATAGCTGCAACGATATTAGCTGGCAATCTTAAGACTTTAGAACAGATTAGACATACTTTGCCGGCTCCTGTGATTGCTTCGACTGCTGCCCTGGCCCAGATGAAGCGCGACCTTGGCCAGTGTTAGCAAGATGTATGGGCATGCTTTTTATCCCAAGCACATAATCATTTTAGATGAAAGGTAGCATGTAGTGGACTAGGGACAGCTCAACTCCATTCCACGAAAATACACAGAGAGATCAAGACACGGGCATCCATAAAACAAGAGAGAAGTACATACTGTTAAAACCAGAGCCGCCTCCCGAGAGTGCGCCAAACCGGTTGCCGCCAGTAAACGTCTGTTGTTGGGCGCCGGGATGCTCATTCTTGCATTGATCTGACAGGGTCAACTATAAATTCATTTGATGTTAGAAATCGATATTTCTTACCTCCAAAACGGCATCGACCTTGTTGGAAAAACCGGCAAACGACCATATCGTCCTAAGCCGTAGGTGCGCGAGATAATTTCTCTGCGCGAAATCCTTCCCTCAAAGGCACTTTGCGCCTGCGGTGTTTCACAGGTTTGGCCCAGCCTTAATCTGGATTCCGAATAGGCTCCAAAATTCAAGTTTATATCGATAATGTTTCGGATTTGCGAACGTTCGTTGGAAGTTGGAATCATCGAGTTCTATCTTTTGGTTTGACAAGGTTCCTTTGATGTTCTCGACTCATGGGTGTTACAATACCAGACGCCGGATGGGCGGTTATCGCGCCCGAAATGCTGGCGCTATATGTACAATTATGTATTGATAATTTACGCTTTTACTTCAATGAAACCATCAACGAACTCGAAGGTACGGCAAGAGGCCCGGGATACTCAGTAAGTGCTAGTAGTGAAATTATATGGTGAAGCATCTTAAAAAGAAGTGCTGGTGGAAATTGTAGAGAAAAAAGAAATTAATAACAGCAACAATCCAAACCCAGCTTGCGCCTTCTACTACATGATCCATTGCTTGCGAGATAATGCAATAATTCCAGGTAACGCCCGCTCCAAACCACAGGTATCTCATGACCACACATTTTGTTTCACAGGTTGTACTCATCAGAATTGTCATCTGCTGGTCGACGCTTGGGCTGGCTCCATACTTTGTTTGAGCATGTCCCAATTCAAGCCATCAATCTTCTTCCCGCCCAAAGATTCCAGCTCTGCAGAAAGCCCTGCGGTCTTTCCTGAAGCAAGGCGGCGCATCATAACCGTGTCTTTGGCGCCGTGCAATGCCTTCGCGTTCCCACGAAGCAGAGCATTCTCGAACCATTCTTCCTCTTGGTCATCGAAAGGGAGACCAATAAGCTCCATGGCCCGTGTGCTCCTTAGCTGCCCAGCGTCTGTTGTGTGGACGAATTCGATGAGCTGTGTAAGATACATTTGGCGAAGGGCATCGTGGTGCTTGCGAGTAAAGTAAAAGGCCTCCGTGATACTAGCCCGAGACAGGGTCGCCATGAAGGCTCGTTGGGCTTTCTCGGAGGTCAAAGGCGGGTTGACCGTGAGGTAATAGGCCATTACGAGGTTGTCATCATGCCTCGGAAGATGGGAGAGGGTAAGCGCGTAGAGGATTTCGTCGGGGAAAGTTGGGATAATGGAAGGCTCGGTGAGGTACTCGATCGCTCGCTATATCATCATTAGCACCCGGCTGGCATACGCAGCAGAGACCCAAAAACGTACTTTGAACTCAAGTCGATCAAGGTGCCAAAGCCCCTCTATGAATAGCCTATATTTTTCGGGCAGGTGGCATTTCCGCGCAAACTGTGCAGCCGCATCACCCGGGGCCCGACAATCCTTCAAGATGTAGTAGATCAAGCTTTGCTTTTGGTGGATGTCTAGCTCGGAAGAGACAATATGGCGAATCAGAGCCCGGAGGTCCGAATTTGAGACAGGGGGGTATATATTGGTGACTATAATATTTGCATTATTAGTACGCGAAACAGAATTGCTGTTTGAAGAAGCGGAGGAATAAGTACCTGATTGAACACCGAGTAGCTCTAACAGCCTGTCGGCAAAGAGCTGGTTTTCTAGCGCACCACGATTTTTGATAATCTGAGCAATAACCTTGCCATCATATGTGAAATTTTTGTTGAAGTGGAATATGGCATCAAACTCTTCCCAGGGAGCCATTGTGAATAGACAGCTCAGAGGTCTATCGCTGTTGACATCCAACCTTTTCGGCGATAAGTTGAATGCATCGTAGAGCTGATACGAGGCGGTAGGTCACATGACCGATTATCGCTTTTTGTTGTTGTGGCAGAAAACAACACTTTTCCTATTCGGGGCGCTATGTAAACAACCCACTTTCCGAATCGCTTCCCTTAGCTTTATCCAACATCACCGCATCGGCCTTCAACGCCTCCATCCGCCTTGATGCGACACTTCCTTTCAAATAATACCACATTACCATAATGACGTCTATCGCAAGAGGCAGGCCGTCTCGGCGCTCCGCCTCGCGCAAGAGCTATGTGTTAGAAGAAACTTCCGAGTCCGAAGACCAGGGAAACGTTACCCCCACCCCGTCCAACCCCGACGAAGACGACGAAGAGGAAGAAGAATTCACGCCGGTACCCCAGAAAAAGGCGCCTGTGAGAGGGTCACGCCGACGATTAACGTCTGAAACACCGACTGCACAGGTCACCCGGAGATCACGGAGGCCGAAGACGGGAGAACCGTCAGAGTCAGAGACATCTTCGCTTGCTGATCCGAGCGAAGAAGGCGAATCGGTTGCGAGCGCGCAAGACGAAAACGAGTCACCGAACACGGCGATAAAGCGAAAGAGCATGGAGCCTGAAGAGCCGGAGTCTCCTTCACGTACCGCGGCAATGAAAAGAAAAAGTATGGCCCGCAAGAGTCGTGTCTCCTCTACACCCAACCCGGAAAAGTCCTCACTCCCAACTCCAGAGCCCTCGCTTTCGCCGCAACCTCAACCGCATTCCCAGCGAGAAAGCGTACCGCCGCTAGCCGATATCACAGAATCCGCGGTGAACCAGACGCCCGCGAAGCCCGCCGAGGAGCCGAAGTCGCAAGTTTCCATCATCAACCCGAACACGACCATCCTCGAGAAACCCATGGATATCATGTTAAAATCGCGGACCCTTGGTCCTACTATGCCTGAGGAGCCACAAGGTCCCAAGAGCCGCCTCATGATGACTACCTTAGTTCTGAATAACTTTAAAAGTTACGCAGGAAGACAGATAGTAGGGCCATTCCACGCATCGTTCTCCTCCGTCGTCGGTCCCAACGGATCCGGAAAATCGAACGTGATTGACGCCCTGTTATTTGTATTCGGATTTCGAGCCAGCAAAATGCGACAAGGCAAGATTTCTGCTTTGATCCATAACTCGGCTAGCCACCCAAATTTGCCGTACTGTGAGGTCGAAGTTTGTTTCCAAGAAGTTACTGATCTGCCTGGTGGCGAGCATGAAGTAGTACCAGATTCCCAACTGATTATATCACGCAAGGCGTTTAAGAACAACTCTAGCAAGTATTATATGGACGAAAAGGAGACGAACTTTACGGCTGTTACGACTCTCCTTCGCGAGCGTGGGATTGACCTCGACCACAAGCGTTTCTTGATCCTTCAAGGTGAAGTTGAGTCCATCGCTCAAATGAAGGCCAAGGCTGCAAATGAACACGAGGACGGGCTTTTGGAATATCTCGAAGACATTATTGGCACGTCGAAATATAAGCAACCTATTGAAGAAGCTGCAGCGGAGCTCGAAACGCTTAACGATGTATGTGTCGAAAAGAACAATCGTGTTCAGCATGTCGAAAAGGAGAAGACTTCCCTTGTCGACAAGAAGGACCAAGCCCTTGCGTACATTCGGGAGGAAAATGAGTTGGCTCAGAAACAATCAGCGCTGTACCAGATCTATATCGATGAATGTGCCGACAACCTCCGTGTCACGGAGGAGGCCATACTCCAGATGCAAGAGCTCCTGAACCTTGAACTTGAAAAGCACGAAGGCAACGAGTCTGGAATCAAAGAGCTGGAAAAAGTGTACAAACGTGCTACAAAGGAGTACGAACGGATGGAGAAAGAGACACAGGAATTAGTGAAGGGCATGGCCAAGTACGACAAGGAATCTGTGAAGTTTGAAGAAAAGAAGAAGTTCTTGGTTGGGAAACAGAAGAAGTTGGAAAAGGCCATGACCACCGCCCGCCATGCCGCGTCAGAATGTCAGAGCTTGGTACAAAAGCACAGCGATGATATCGAGAAGAAGAGTGCGGAGGCTGCGGGGTTCGAAAAGGAGGTCGAGGTGGAAGAGCAAGAACTTTCCAAAATCCGTGATGGCCTAAAAGGCAAAACTCAAGGCCTTTCGGATCAGATTACTGTGAAGCAAAAATCGCTGGAGCCGTGGGATGAGAAGATCAACAAGAAACAGTCCGCACTTGCTGTGGCGCAAAGTGAACTTGATATTCTACGGGAAAAAAGCAATGCCGGGGCTGTGCTGCTCGAGGAGGCGCAATCAAAGATTTCATCGATTGAAGAGTCCATTGCTAGGAAGGAAGAGGACCTTGAGGAATCCAAGGCCCAGAGATCAGGCCTTGACGACGAGGTCGCGCAGCTGAAGAATGACCTCAACAAATATAGCGTTAAGGAGCCAGATGTTCGCGCCCATGTCTCTAGCGCCCGCCAGAAGGCTGAAGAGGCTAGAGCCAGTGTTGCGAATACGCAAAACCGTGGAAGTGTCTTGACCGGTCTTATGCGCCTTAAGGAATCTGGCCGTATTGAAGGGTTCCACGGTCGACTTGGGAACCTCGGCACAATCGATGAGAAATATGATGTTGCAATTTCTACGGCTTGCCCTGCGCTCGAGAACATGGTTGTCGACACAGTGGAGGTTGGACAGCAATGTATCGATTACCTACGAAAGAACAATCTTGGTCGTGCCAACTTTATCCTCCTGGACCGACTCCCCAAGCGCGACCTGAACTCGATCCTTACTCCCGACAATGTCCCCCGTCTCTTTGACCTCGTGAAGCCAAAGGACCCGAAATTTGCTCCGGCGTTCTACAGTGTGATGCAAAACACTCTAGTTGCCAAGGACCTCGAGCAAGCCAACCGAATCGCCTACGGCGCGAGGCGTTGGAGAGTCGTCACACTTGACGGTCAGCTCATCGATACTTCCGGTACAATGAGTGGTGGTGGTACTCGTGTTGCTCGCGGTGCGATGTCGTCTAAACAGGTTGGCGACATTAGCAAGGAGCAACTTGTGCAGATGGAGAGTGACCTCGAGGAGATGGAGAGGAAGTTCCAGCATTTCCAAGAGAAGCAAAGGCGAGTAGAGGCAGCTCTGCGGGAGAAGACCGAAGAAATTCCCCGGGCAGAAACGAAGATCCAAAAGATTATGATCGAAATCGACAGTGCGAAACGCAGCCTTAATGACGCCGAACGGCGTGTTCAGGAGCTAAGTGCAGCGCATGTGCCGTCGAAGACTGATGCGGGCCGGGTCAAGGCTCTTGAGGAACAAATCTCAGTTATCGAAGAGCAGATCGAGGATCTTCGCTCGCAAAAGGGTGGAATTGAAGAAGAGATCCAGGAACTCCAAAACAAGATCATGGAGGTCGGTGGTGTCAGATTACGCAGCCAGAAAGCCAAGGTCGACGGGCTTAAGGAGCAGATCAGCCTCCTGTCTGATGAAATCTCTAACGCCGAGGTTGCTAAGTCTAAGAATGAGAAACTCATAAAGAAACATGAAAACTCTCGGGCAGATGCTGAGAAGGAACTTGCACACATGGCTGAAGAACTCGAGAAGCTGAACGAGGATGTAACCAACCAAGCAAGCGATGCGTCTGGGTGGAAGGAAAAGGTGGATGAGGCACAGGATGTGAGTCGACTCAGAATCGTTGCTGATATAGATACTAACAGCTGTTAGGCCCTGGATGCCAAAAAAACCGAGCTTAAAAGAATGAAGGGCGAATTAGATGAAAAGGTAGCAGAGCTGAACGAAACTCGAGCAACAGAGATTGAGATGCGCAACAAACTCGAGGAGAACCAGAAAGCTCTGTCGGAGAACGAAAAGCGTAGTCGCTACTGGCAAGACAAGCTATCCAAGCTGACGATACAAAATGTCAGCGACCTGGGCGAGGACCAACAGCCTATCGAATTCCAGACGTTCACCAAAGACGAGTTATCTGAGATGAATAAGGACTCCTTGAAGGCAGTTATCGCAGCCCTGGAAGAGAAGACGCAGAACTCATCGATCGACCTTTCGGTGATCGAGGAATATCGTCGCAGAGCTGCGGAGCACGAGTCACGTTCCGCTGATCTTGCAACCGCTCTCAGCAGTCGGGATAGTGCTAAATCTCGTCTGGACGGACTGCGGTCTTCTCGTTTGAACGGCTTCATGGAGGGCTTTGGTATCATCTCTCTTCGCCTGAAGGAAATGTACCAAATGATCACCATGGGTGGTAATGCCGAACTAGAGCTGGTGGACTCTCTTGATCCGTTTTCCGAGGGCATTCTCTTCTCTGTCATGCCGCCCAAGAAGAGTTGGAAGAATATTGGTAATTTGTCCGGTGGTGAAAAGACACTCTCTAGTCTGGCACTCGTCTTTGCCCTGCACCACTATAAGCCTACACCGCTGTATGTTATGGACGAGATTGATGCCGCGCTGGATTTTCGAAACGTGAGTCAGAATCATTTAATGTATGTAAGGTCTCACTAACATCTTCTCAGGTTTCCATTGTGGCATCTTACATCAAGGAGCGGACTAAAAACGCGCAGTTTGTGGTCATTTCCCTAAGAAACAACATGGTAAGTCTCAACATAGACCTGGAGCTGATGACTTTACTAATTCCACTACAGTTCGAACTCGCATCACGACTTGTTGGTGTGTACAAGGTCAGCCACATGACCAAGAGTGTGACGATTGAGAACAGAGACTATATTACAGGCCGATGATTCTTGGACTTGCATGTATAAATGCCATTCTTTTCGCTTTATGCAATCATGACGGTGTATGGGTTGCGCTTCTTCGGTTCGGTCATAATGCTATGCGTTCTATGTATGTACTTTGTCGATTTAGTAGCAGGTATTGGGCAGTCACGCCGCACTGGTGACTTTCTCGCATTCCATGATCAACCTTATCTGTCTTGATTATTCACTCCCTCTTTCCATTCTCAGGCACATATGTACTTGGTTTTCTAGGAGAGTCGATGACCTTCTGTCTGTTTCAGTGCTCACCCCTTGCTGCTGTTTGCTTCGTTTGATACCTTTACGGGATTTTTCGTAAAAACCCTTGGTTCTAATTACCTATAGTCCGACGCTACTCTACCCGTCGGTGAAACATGGCCAGGGAGCTGGCTTCTGGACAGATTTGGAAATTGTGGTGGCCATCTATTTTATTTCTTGAGGACTCACCGAGGCTGCTGTTTCGGACATCCTTAGAGCTCGCGCCTCAAAGCAGGAATAGTTTCCTGCAGAATAGATTCCTGCAGAATAGTTTCCTCCAGAATAATTTCCTCCAGAACGACCTGCAGGGATGGCACATTAGTGTGATTGATAATTGGCTTGATACCTGTAGTCTAAAACATCACGAGGTTAACAATGATATTGCAGCTATTATAAAGGCATAGGTCACGCCTACTAAAAAGGACTAGATTTCTCTCTAATTAATTTCCAGTATAAAATATATGATCTTGCCATGTAATATATGTTTTTTTGCTCCAAGTATTTATAGTATTAGAGCGCTTTTGAGAGGCCTGAAGCAGTCTCGCATTTTTAAGCGCTCTTACGCCGTTTCAATGGCCGCCACAAGTGGAGAAGTGTGGGCTATGAGGTAGGAGTGCAGGTAGAAGCAGCATTGGTCTTTGAGCGGGGAACATGGAAGAGGAAGACTGACAACAGGTGGTGGTCGTCTTCCCACATACTGACCATAGCTCACAGAGAACTGGGCATCCAGTCTGCTCTACCATACATAACATTAAGATCGGTAGGTTAGTAGAGTAGATGAGTGAGTGACCACCAACAAAGACCTACTGTTATATATATGTTTTGTCTTTTTATTTTTATTTTTTATAGAACTGTAACTCGCCAGTAGTCTGCATTATTCAATGATTCAATGTATTTCCGAATCATCACGTATAGAAACTATGTGGCGTTGCTTTGGACCAGGAGACTCCCAAACCACTATTGTGAGACCGCGTCATGATGCATATGATTATTTGACTGGTAATGAGAGGCCTATGCTCAAAGCACCTACCTTTAAACTAGAAACAATCAGTGGTAGTTTGAAGCTGAAGTGTAACATGACATGTATACTCCTTGAGTAGATCTTGCCTTAGTATAGTTCCACGTGCATGCTAGGGATAATATCTCAGCACAGCAGCCTTCCTATACAGTAATTACAAGGGCACGGAATAAGTATATTATTTATCAACTAGCAATAACTTAATTCTATCTTAAACAGGCAACCGAAGTGGTGGTAACCAGCTCTAGCCTGAAGCTGAAGTATAAAATAACATGTATGCTCCTCAGGTAATATTCTCTTGATATTTTAAAAGTCAGAATATCTTGCCTTAGCATAGTTACACATGCATGCTAGGAGTAGTATCTTAGTACAGTTGCCTTCCTGCACAGTACTTACAACGGCGTGGAATATGTATATTATTTGTTAACTACTCTGTAGCAATGACTTAATTCTACCCAAAGCCAGCAAGCTCAAGTAGCGGTCAGCGGCTAGCTTGAATCTGCAGGTGTAAGGTGACATACTGCGCGTCGGGGCACAATGTATGACCGCACATAGGTCATAGAGCTGGGGACTGAAGAACTTGAAGACCCCTTGATTTAGCATTTACCTGAGTTGAGAGATAAACCTATAAATACGGCTTCGATTCCCTGCCCAACCCTTCAGTAACTATAGTCAGTCTGCAACACCTACTGCGAATAAATAAATCGCCGAAATCACATATCATACATACAACATGGCTTCGACCTCGTCCGCATTTAACAATAGCCGCATCCGAAACCATGAGGATAAGGTACTGTTGGCACGCATTAATGAGTACTTCGAAGCCTTCGCCGTTGCCGATGCCGACAAAATGAACAGTATGGTGGCTGATGATTATCGCATGTCCGACATCCGTAAGAGCTGATTAACTTCCATTCTTTCCTTTTCAATTACCATTCTAACACTTTATTTCCATATAGCTCTCGGTATTGTTAGGTCACCCAAAGAGGTTTGGTACCAGCAGAACAAGGGATTTGCCGGTCTTATGACGGATATCTCAGTTGAAGCCATTTCGCTCCACGGCAGTTCCGAGCCCGGCTCGTTTGCGGTCTTGGAAAACGTGGTACGGTTTACATTGAAGGTTGATCCCCCCGAGGCAGCCAAGCCCAACCTTCCTCCTGGAATTAAGAAGGGCGATTCCTCGGGTATGATCATGTTATCTACAATATGGTGGAATAGTGAGGGAAAGATTTCCCGCGAACTTGAGTATGGAAAGCTGTTGTGGGACGGCTTTGATATCAATGCCTTCAACACATGGTAAGAGGTGAGAGGAACAAGCCTGCGAGCTTTCTGATGGACTCTGAGAAGTCATTTGAATACAGATGGGCCATTGGGGGAAATATAGTAGCATGGAACGCTAGTCCAGTCATTACATTAGTCGCAGAGCAGAGCCGTGGGAACGGGCATTGACAATTACCATGTTTGGCCGGATCGGCTTCTTTTTTCTGTTGAATATTTTCCGAATTCGTAATACATCAAAGCTGGTGTCCATCACTGTTGAATCTAGGATGCAGAAGTAGTTGATTGAAGAAGGAAGCTCGGGCGGGTGCCCGATAACTATAAGACAAGGCTGCCTGCCCTTTTCGGTCTAGTGGAGCTCCCATCGAGAGTATGAGATCCGCTAATCGCGCCTTACCACTTCTTGTTCTTCACCTTAAATATTAATACCTTGTCCTTGACTGTGTCTTGGATCAGTTCTACAAGCTCTATAACTGAGCCGAAACTGAAGGCTGTAATCATCTACTGCAACCCGGTCCGAATGGTTGTCAAAGGACCTACCATACATGTAGTATGGGAGATGTCAAAAAATAGAAGCAGTTCTTTCCCCACATTAACAACACATGATCCTAGTAGAGCGGAAAGTTCAATTCTTCCGGTTCATACTGATCCCGGAATAGAACAGAGATGATCCTTACATAACAAGGTTGAAATAAATTGTTGTTGAAGATCCAGGGGGTGCAGGAGTGGAGTATTAGGGAATGCATGGACCCTCCAGTTCTAGAAAATCAAGTCTATATAGCTAATATATACCTGAAACTCTAACGACAATGCACAATTATATTACTATACCAGTACTTACCAATACTAAGTATAAACTTACCGTATGAGGGTATACAAATGTAATCGGAGAATTTCCACGTGTAAGAGCTTGAAGAGACTTCGAGCTTACACGTACTAGACTGATAAAGAAACGACAACACAACACGTACCCAACGAAGTGGAGCTCCCAAGCAACCTTATCTGTACTAAACCGAGACGGCGCAAAGATGAGAGAAACTCTGAGCGAGGCCGCCGGGCCCATCCATTCATCGATCTACATCAGCATGCAAGATAAGCTTTGCTGATATTGAGTTTACTCCTAGTAGGCTAGTACTGCGGTACACCGTACCACGACCAACTCCTGCTAACCAAGCAACCAAGTACAGGTTGCTTAGTTACTAGCACAGCGCATGAGTTGCACGTAGAGTGTTGTACAACATATATTCCTACTCCTAGTCCTGGTCCCGGGCAGAGCGGTCGATGGTTATGATTATGGGTATAGCTCAACCCCGGCTCTTAATCCTTGTTTACCTTCAAAGACTGACTCCAGGATGCAGAGATACAGAGATGGCTAGATTTATCTTATGTGACTAAGAGAACTTTGTAATAGTAGTAAATGGAATAATCAAATTCAATGCGATGAACGAACCCGTAAGCTCGACAAGAACCCTAACCCTGGGTATCCCTAGAAATACAAGTATGCGTACAAGACAAAATGCCGTGGTCGTGGCTATAGCCAGCGCGTGTTCCATGGCGTCGTAACGGCATGTAGACGAACAAGGTCACATCGAGTCATGATATGATGAGAAGAGGTGGACGTTGGATCCATATTCATCTCCGGAGAACATCATGAGTAGTAACACGACATTCAGGTGGGGAGAAGGAAGGAAAAAGAAAATCGCGAACGCTCGAATAGCAAAAAAAAAAAAAAAAAAAAAAAAAAAAAAAAAAAAAGAAAAAAGAAAAGAAAAGAAAAGCGCTGGCCATAATACGTCCCGAACTCCGTTCCCAGTCTGAAAGACGCCGTAGTCTATGTTGATATCATGCGTGACAACGGAAAATAACAAGGTAGAAAAAGGGGAAAAAAAAAATCAAACGCGAAATATCCTCCAAAAGCGCTAAAAGTACAATGGTCGTTGTAAACGGTGGTAATGGGCTCAGACTTAAACTGATCAAATAGTGGTAGTTCGAATAACGTTGGCGCCGCTGGCGATCATATTGGAAGGCTTAGCAAGAGGTCATAGCGCCGCTAGTAACATACTGGCTTAGGCGATGACGGATCGTCGGGGCGCAATGGGGATAGGCTTCGGACCTGAAGATAAGTCTAGAGTCGAGAGGCCGAGGTCATCATCGCCTTTCTGCGGTGAGGTCTTCTCCTTCCCCTTTCCGGAAGTCGACGATACGGAGCGGTGATGATTCGTCTCTCCCTCTTCATGAACGGTACTGCAGATGAAGCGTTCTTCCGAAATTGGAGGAACCCCAAACATGGAACCAAGTTGCTGCAGCAAAGCCACAAAGCTTCCGTGGATCTCTGCAAAGAGGTACGGGTTGCCAACAATCTCCGTCAGGTTTCTGGCTCTGACCTGGCCTGGTCGACGAAGTTGCCCATCCGGGTCCACGGCACGTCCGGTAAGAAAAGAAGAGACAGGAGTGTACTGTCGGTTACCAGGCCGATTGGCTGCGTTATTCTGTTCATCACGACGCTTCTCTTCCTCCTGAAACTTCTCTGCGGCAGTGTAGATCGAAGTTGCAATTCGATCAAAAGTGCGCCAAATTATGGGACAGGCACGGAAGGCCCTGCGCGCATCTTTGCCCGCCAACGCCACGAGCGCATAGCTGCGTCGTTTGCCGCGCGCCATGGGATCGGGGAGTCGAAATATGTAGGCGATTGTGTAACCCGCATTGGAGTCACCAAAACACAATGGGCCGGAGGAAAGGCCGCGCGGCAAAAGCTCACAGCTGAGGGTTCTGATGGAGGAGCGTCGAAGAAGCGCATAATCCGCAGGGTTTGGCGGTCCTCTGAGAGATAGATATGTGAGGATGTGGTTGTGGCAGGAAACATCAGAAGCCACAGATGAAGAGTGGAGGGAGTCGGGAAGCGAGCCGTGGATGTGCGAGTCGTGCGTACTGTCGTCCTGCTCGGGGTGATTTGTGCCGCACGAAGAAACGACCTCCCTGGATCGCAGCACAGGGCTGCCGTTTTTGCCCTTCCCGTCGCTGCGGGCAGTTCCGGGGGCCCCAGGAGGGAGTTGTTTGCTCACATCTTCTGGCAGGGTCAAGCTACAGCTTGCGCAAGTGTCGCCGTCTGCGCCTCCCAGAATATTTAGTTTCTGCGAGTCGGTCGCATTGGGTTGTCCTTTCACGAAGCACGGGTAGTCTTCAATCTTATGAGTGTCGCCCTGGTCGGCCGGCTTGGCGGGCGATTTCGAGGATGGAGAGTTTTTGCTACTGGCATTACTGTTGCGAAGGCCATGAGAAGAGGCGGTGTCATGTGAAGTCGCAGGGGTGTCTTCGGGCGAGGGCGTAGAATTCTCCGGATGACATTGTGAACAGGAGAAAGGGAGGACCTGCGAGCAGATGATCGAGGTGGGACCATGTACCTCGCAGAAGTGCGTCAAAGAAAGCTGTGCAAGTGAAAAGCATGGTTAGCCGATCAAGCCGTAACACATTACCCGGAGTCTTGGAAGGCACGATTCGGGGAGTACAAGCACACGGCCGTGTCGCACAGTCATCCTGGGGTTGTATCGTGGGGTCCCAATTTCACCAGACTCGCCGAGATAAAATAGAAACCCCACGGAAAAAGCAATGAAGGACTGATGCGCGAGGTTGACGCAATCCCATCGCACCCCGAAACCAAGGGAAAACGGGGATGGCGACCAGGAGCGTGGGTATAGATCAGCGAAGGGGGTAAGGGACTCACAATGAAATCCATAACAACTGCAGATTAACGTCGAACACTATCCAGCAACAAGATTATCCCATAATCGCAATGCATGCTTTCGAAGACGAACGGACGGTGGACGGACGGCTATCACCGGTAGCTCGAGTGGTGATGCTGGTTGGCGGTTCAGATGGTGGCAATGACGCAGTGTTGAGGACAGAGCCAGGGCAGATGTGAGTGGAGAGACTCGAGGGAGAAGGGAGAGAATCGAGGATAAATGCGCGCGGTGTCGCAACAAAGGCCAGCCTCCTGCAAGAGCTCAGCCGGGGAAGCGGAAGAGCGAAAAGGCAAGCGAGGAGAAGATTGCAAGGCAAGAAGTAAGAAGTAAGGCGTGGGATAGAGAGATGGAGAGAGGCGGATCTCACGAGAGCATGGGGGAACTCGGTGATATAGGGCGAGCCACCCTTGACTCCAGACGACAAGGACGAAAGGAATCCAGGATGCAGGGAGCGGGCGGACTGCATCTTACTCTTTTATTTTATTTAAGAATTCAGATCGTGAACGCCGAAAGAGGAAGAACCACAGAGGGATCGGGAACATGAAGGGGGGCCACAAGTGGAGCTCGCTGGGTAAAGAAAGTTACGACATTAATCGAGGCCTGATTGGCTGCTACCCGGCGGCTGCTCCGGTCTGGAACTGGACGCCGGTACCGTATTGTGCCGTACGATACCAGTAATATACACTGCTCTTTAACTCTCACGCGAGTGCTTGTGCTGGTACTTCAGGTAAATAAAAGGGGTGTTCGTTTGGGAGTGAACAAGGAGCCAGCCACGCGACCATGTTGCTACCCGACCAGCCGTGTGGGAAGCCGGAGTGAGCTATCGTATCCATCGTCCAGCATGGATCCTGCGGCAGACTCAGATCCCCCTTTCCGCGGCTGGAGCCCGACAGAAAACGGTCGTCGGCCTAATTGTTTGAGTCAAGGCCGGGGTTTACCCAGCTGAGCTTCGCCACGGCGCAGGCAGATGCTTGTCTCCTGTCTACTGCCGAGCCTGATGGCAGATGCACTTGGGCTGCATCCCAGCTCGATGGCAAAGATCGGAATCACAAGTGCCGCAGTATTACACATGTTATTGTACCCAAGGCACCGGAACGGCGGCCCACTGGCCCAGCCTTTACGCAATCGAAGCTCTGTAGAACGGGAAATGGAAGAAGTCAATCACGCCCGATCAGCCAGTCATCCACTCTTCATATCCACACTAGAAAAGGCACATGATGGCGGACTGTCAGGGACTCCAGGATTCGTTACCAGGCTGCCACTGGACAAGTCTGAGGAAGCGAAAGAGTAAAAGAAGCATAAGCAAACAAAAGATGAAGAAAAAGAAAAGACGAAGCAGCTGACTGCCAGGCTGAATGAGAAGCCGCGACGCCTCTTGGTGATGCCTGGTGCCGGATCACCCGCTAGCCTTACTGCTGGTTACTGCTCGGCTATATGCAATTGCTGGTGGGACAAATCCAGACGCCTGCAAAACAATTCGCAGGCTTCGCTGGGCCGGAGGAGGGACGTCGCTGCGGCGGAAGAGAGCTTCCGTCACATGTCGGGATGGTCGGAGGCATCCCCATTTCGCAACAGGACATCCGAACAGTTCACGACATCTTCCGCCCTCGGGATCCAGTTGGATATGATGGATGAATATCGGATAAGGATTCAGGAATGGCAGGACGGACCAGACAGTGGGACGCGCGAGGCCGTGGGCGAAACAGGGAGCAGGCATTTCTCATTGTTCCGTCGGTCAATCCTTGGCCGTTGTATTATTGAATCCTGGCGGGAGAATGTGGACTGGATTGTTTGTCCATTAATGATTGATCCATTCTCAGGCACCGCAATGATAAGCAGTTGGTCTCTCCGCCCAATTGAGACAATGGTCTTTTGCAGCTCCCTCTGGTCCGATTGGCCTCCAGCAAGCGGCTGAAGTGGAAGTGTGACTCTCTTGCATGGTGCTATCTATCTCCTGCATGCGGACGATGGTAATCAGTAATAATGAGAGTCGGACTGAAGGATCCGTTGGATCAATCGATAATCGCCGGGTGCGGGATGCGACCGGCGCATTCTCAGCCAAAGCTAGTCAGGTTGTACCAAGAGTCCTCCGTCCCAGCTTACTTTACTCTCAACACATCACCTCGTGGGAAAAGTTACTCCGTCCAAACAGGTATGTGACAGCTTTCGCCTCATCCTGTTCCTAGTCTTGGCGGCATTATACTTGCATCATCGATTCATGGTTCACTTGCCCCTGCAATTTCCCGGGCAGTTCACTGTTCAAACTGAGCTGAGCGATCGTCTCGTGGCGGTTCTCCCTGTTCCATGAGGAAATTCAGCACACGACAGTCCACTATGATGGACACCCAACGGACCCAACTCCACCAATAGCACCACACCTAAGGCTGAAGAGTGAAGACTGAAGAAAATCGCGGCGCCTCGGAGTGGAAGGCCCACAGCCAAATGAAGGCTTCCGCTTTCCGCCACTGCGGCAGTGCGACAGTCAACAACTCAAAGAACGCTGCCTGGATGCTCCACCGTGGAGCCGCCACCAGTTGGACGGTTTACAAACTCGTGAGGTGAACCTATACAGACAAACCAATTGCCGATCGAAGTAACAAGCCGGCCGTTAACATTCGCCCATGAAGCAGGTTAGCTGCCATGGCAGTAGCTTGGCTTGGTGAACACTTGCCAATATGTCAATAATAATGACAATATATACAACGCCGTTCTGGCCATGGTCGAGTATATCATTAGTCAACTGAAACACAATCCCATCCAACCTGCAGCTAGTGACGGAGTCGAGATTCGATCTCCCTCTCAGTTTCTAATCAACCTGGATCTAGACGGATCCCCTCAGAAACAGAAGCTCCAGCAATTTACTTCCGTGGAACCCGCCACATTAAACTAGACAGTCAATACGTTCGGGAAAAGCTTTCCCCACCCAATGAGCCTATCCATCAAAACTGCAGGATGAGCGATTTTATTCATTCCAATTGCTAAACTCGACGCCCGCCAGTGGGACTTTTGCATGCCATTGTCCGGAGTCGGACATATTAACTTCGTATTGGAGTCTGGCGGGGCGCACTGACATTCTGACAGCCGACAGTTCTCCAACTAAATTCGCCTGCAGTTTACCTGCATTCCCATATGCATCTCCAAGCTCCTTGGAACGTTGGAACCCCTCATCTTTACCCAGCCGGGCAGGAGCTCAATAATACTGCCATCTCCCTGCCATGCAGGGCTGGACCCCGTCTGGTTTGAGTTTTCCGTGGATTTGGTAGATTCTTGTTTCGAATCTGACCAGCTCTAGCTCTAGTTCCAACGCCAGCTCAGCCTTATGTGAAGACAGGCGACAGCGACCGAGTGCGATGGCGAACGGACCTCCAGCGCGCATCAATGGACGCTTTCGCAAGCTTGCAACGCAATCAACGCAGCACCCAGGAAGAACCCTGAACTGCTCTCTGGTACACTACGCCAGTAGCTCGTCCTCGAATGTCTCGACCAGAGTCTAGACTACCAGTAGAGTTGAATAGCTGCATGAAGCGGACTCCTTCCGAGCATTCGTACTAATGGAGTCCCCGGGAGTCGGACCTGTGTATTCGTCCTGCAATGCTAGGCGTGCGTCGTCGACTCGTCGGCCTCTAAGGATTAAGCATGGGCTGAGACTTGGACCCGGTCTAAACTCGAACCAAACCCTATACGATGCCGGACTTGCAGGTAACATTCTTAGTCTTAAGTCTTAAGTCTTAGCTTCGAGTAGGGTAGGGTCACTAGGGTGCTATTATTATTATTATTATTATTATTATTATTTTGATGGACTTTTGTTCGGTCACAGTGACGCCAAACTTTCCTTTTGGATGTGGCGTGCATATTTTTATTGCTTTTTTGAAGCTTTTGGCGGTTAAACGGTATTATCGGTATGGTATTGGAATTCGAATTCTGGTGGCTGGACGTGGAAGTAGCAAAGGACGATAATGTGTATATTTATGCGCTTGAAAGGTAGACGAATAAATATGAAGGGGTTAGGGATCATTTAATTCCCTAGCATACTTAGTAATACCTGAATAGCCGCAGTATCTATAGTCTGAATGACACCTGCACGCATTAGAATTGCGAATCTCTATAGTCTATAATAAACGAAGTCAGAGCGCACGCTCAATACCCAATTTCACTCTCACTCTCAGGCCCAGCCTTCTTCCTCAACTTCCACAGCGCCCTCTGTGCCCGCGCCTCATTTTGCCTCCGCCTCCCATGGTCCTCAACAACAGTCATAAACGGCACATCCTTTGCCCTCCGGATCCGCTCTTTCAATAGGGAACACATCCTCTTCTTCTCATCCTCGTCTAACACGCCCTCGCCCTCGCCCTCACCCACACCTGCACCATCATCCCCATCCTGGTCCTTGCTGCTATTCTTACTTCGCAACCCCCGCCGGAATCTTCTCTCCTCAGCCCTAGCCGCATAGTATTCCTCGCTAACCGCCCAATTGGGGTTATCGAGGGCGCCGCGAACAAGGACGAGCGCGTGGCCCTGTTCAAGGGACTGGGCGAGCCGGGGTGGCGGGATCGGAGTTACGAGGTCCAGGGTTTGGGTTACGGTGTTGACGGAGCGGATGAGTGCTAGCCCGAGGCTGTGTGAGGAGGTTGGGTGTAGCGGTGTGTCGCTTCCCGGGCCGGCGGTTAGGTAGGGGAGAGATTCTTTTGTGGGGATTGTTAGGCGGGTGAGGACGGATGTTATTGATGTGGTGGTGGTGGTTTCCATGTTTGTGTCGGCGTCCATGTCGACGTCGGAGGTTGATTCTTCGTCGCTGTCATCGTTGTCGTCGTCGTTCGGTTGTTTTTCGACGATGTTCTGCGTGTCTGGTTGAACTGGTAGGGCGTTTGGAGATTCAACAGCGACGACGCCAACGATTGCGCCCTCGAGGCTCTCGCAGAGAAGATCGGAGCTGACCTGCGAGCCTAATGTCATGATACCGTGGATACCGCGGTTAGGTCCGGAGTATCGAATGCGGAACGGGCGGTTCTTGAAGACCGGTCTCTCGAGCCACATGGGGTGATTGACGCCCTTTGGCTGGGTCATGTGGAAGTAGGACTGCATCTGCATTGAGCGGAGCTGAGCGCTGGACCGGCTCACGAATTCCGTGGGTTGCGAGGGTAGGATTGTCAGCGGGGTTTTGGACACGTTCGCTGCCTGGCTGAGAGGTTCCACGACCTCCATTGGGCCCTTCTCGCTCATGTACACGACGTCTGAGAGCCCGAGGGTTTTGATTAGGTATGTGGCGACTTCTAGGCCGAGGCCGAAGATCCAGCCGGGGTAGTTGATGATGAGAGGGCATTGGGGGTATGTCGTTAATAGAGCGTGGTACTGTTCCATGAGATTTGTGATGGCTAGCACGTAGTGGTCGGGGTCTTCCTTGGGCGATGATGCGCCGATATGGTGGGCTCGGACAATTGACCCGTCGCGATCGTTATCCAGGGACGGATGGGTGAATGGCGGGCCGAAGACGGGGGTGCGAAGATGGGCGAGGTACACTTGTCCCATAGGTGAGAATTCCGGCTGGCCTGGGTCGAGGTCGAGGAAAGCGACACCGTCGGTGTTGTGGTAGTTGGTCTCTGTCTGCGGTGCCGGACTGAGCAGGTGGTTAAGCAGGTAACGACCAAATGTAGATTTTCCTGACGCCTTAGGACCGCAGACCAGCACCCGTAGTCGGCCGGATCGTTGTGACAGGACTTTTATGGCGGCACTCCATTGCTTTTCCAAATGAAGCGGACGGAGATGCCGGTTCAATGAATCGTCCGCAGACGTATGGAGCTGAGAAAGTCAGATTCCAAATGTCCGAAAAAATGATGAGAGCATTCTTACCACAGAGAACGTCCTCCTCACGTCCTGCCCAACCGTTTTCAGGCTGAGCTTGTCCGCTGGGGAGCTTCCACTATTCCACACCCGCTGATACAAAGGCGACAGGTCCCTTAGACGGGTGAGTCCGCTATGGCACGACTTGAATTCGACCTCCGCCGCACCATCCACCCCAGTGACGCATTTGATCACAGGAAGCGAATGTGTCGAGGGAGCGTAGACCCGGTACACTCGGGGCGAGGGGTGTAACTTGGCACCCATCAAGCTCACAACTCCGCGTTTCACCCAGAGATCATAATGCCCGACCATGACGATGCTCTACAGATCATTAGTATATTTCACAGATAGGAAAGAAGGTATACGTACCATCTTCTCGCGTACGCGAACGCAGAGGGTATGCTCATCGCTGTAAACGATATTGCTCTTGTTCAATCGCATCTTCGAAAGCGGAAACTCCATCGTGAGCGACGGTGTATCGGCGGGAGATTCATAGCTATAGCCGTCAGTATAACGGCACAATCAACCGTAGCTTTGGAAGTAATCACCCGTCCTCGGTCCCTTCAGGAACAGCCATCACACCAGCTGCATTCTCCTCCACCGCATCCTCTTCTTCCTCTTCCTCCTCTTCGCTAGAGGTCTGGCTTCCGCGGTCTTCAACCTCAACAGTTGTTTTCTTTGAGCGAGTCTCCCGTGTTCCATTTCCAACCTTTTGCTGCACCTTCTCAGCCTTCACTGCCCCACGCTTGGTAGCTCGTGTCGTACGTTGTCCCTCCGACGTCGATTGCGGCTGGGCTTCTTCCAGTGAGCGTCGCGGTCTTTTAGACGGCGGTTCCCCAGCGGGTTCCGTATGCGTAGTCGTAGTATCGGTTGTGATGGTCGTCTGCGTCTGTTGCATTCGAGCTTTGCGCGCGGCGACTGCGCTGAGCGGAGCTAGAAAAAAAAAAAATCATTGTCAGTATCCGTAGAGTGGTGAGGGGACATTAACTGAGGACTCCAAGAGACCATACCTGCCGCCTGCTGTTTCTCAGCCTTTCTCTTCATCATATTGAAAGCCAGCTGAGCCCCGATCTTGTAATTAGCAGTCTTGCGCAAGCTGGGTTTGCGGCGTGGAATTCATCCAGGCATAATTTCCTGCGGAGTTTCGGTGGTGGTCCGTGCTCTGCGGAGCAAAGAAAAAAAAAGATCGCTCGCTCCAACTTCAACTCGGCGTGTCGCAACTATTCTCAACTTCAAAGAAGCAGGGAGTCTGCGCCAATTCTAATAAACTTGTTTTTGGTCGCCGTGGAACTAGATCGCAGATATTATTGACCAATATTCCATCGAATTCCACACAACAGCCTCGACCTAGCCGCAAACTCCGGTTGAGCACCTCCAAGCTTGACCGCAATGGCGCCAAAGACAGAAAAGGAACCCAAGCTGGCTCGCGAAGAAACCTCAGAAAGCGAATCGAGTTCAGCAGCCGAGTCAAATCGCAAAGCCGAAGAGTCTTCCAGCTCAAGCTCCGATGAAGAACAGTCAGATAGCTCGAGCGACAGCGAGCCTTCAGAGAAGGAGTCGAAGAGCCATAACGCCCAGTCAGGTCAAAAGTAGGCTCTCCAAGTCAGGTCCAGCGGTGATGTACAATAGCTGATATATGTACCAGGCTTTCACAATCACGGTCTTTCCGCGCTCCCCAGCAATATAAGCCCCCGCAAGGTTTCAAATCCGCCAAAAGCCAGTCCTCCTCTAAAACATCCTCTACTCTGTCGTCTCTAAACGGAAAACAAGTGTTCCACATCACTGCGCCTGCTTCTCTCCCCCTCTCAAAGATTAAGGAGGTCTCGTTAGGTGGAGCTTTGAAGGGCGAGCCGATTCTGAAGCACAATGGTGTGCAATTCGGGATCCCGGAGGAAAGCGTCAGCCAAGCCAGCAGCAGTCCACAGACATTATTTATATATGACCCCAAGGCGCAAACATACCAGAGCACAGTGACGAACGTCCCGACATACCATATCCAAGAAATGATTGATATCCCCGGCGGCGCGGAATTTGAAGAAACCAGTATCAAAGCTGCTAAGGCACTGGAAAAACCACCAAGGAAACAGCCCAAACACTTGAAGATGCGCTTCAGACCTGTAGGAAGCGGCGACGGCCCGCCAGAGACACTTGGGTCGAGCTCTGAAGAGTCGGAGGGTGAGGAGCCGACATTCAAAGTACCCAAGGGGGCCGAGAAGGAGAAGGAGAGGAAAAGGAAACACCAGCAGACGGAGGGTGATGCGAACCAGGCCGCTGGGCTACCCCGGAAGAAGTCGAAGAAACACTCCTTGGACAATGCTGAAGCGGCAGATGAGAAGTCCAAGAAGAGCAAGGACCGGGATGGGAAAAAGCGAAAGAAAGAGAAAGCTTGAATAGTATCTGGGTGAACTGATTGTAATTTCCTTAAAAGCTTAGCGATAGATGGCTGTTTGTACGCGCCACGACATATGATATTTGTGCGCATACCTCTTGACTCTTATTCTGATGCCGTAATGGTTGATGCTCGTTCAAGATGCATAAAAACTCACTGGCATATGTATTTTTTTCTAGGTCCTGTGCAGTTCTACCTCGGATGCTCCAGCTATCCAGGTGGCCGTGCAGCATAGATCGGTGGTCAAGAGAATTCAAGCTGTGATCCCAACATACCACCACTTGATCTAAACCCACCGGACAATTAGATCCAACTTCTCTTGCCTCCCCTACCTAACCTACTCAACTTACTGTGTTTCCCGAGTCGCATAGTCTAGACAGCCAGGCAGTGTATAATCTAAACTTAAAGGGAGAACATGAAGCTTAGAACATCCGCTCCGGAGCCTTCGGGTCCGTAATACCTATAATAACTATATTGTGGGGATCTGCTGTTTGATGGAATAAACTAACTAGAATGGTAGACGTAAATCACATGCAGGATATACAAAATGCAGAGGACATGAAGCATATGCAGGATATGAAGACAAGGGATATGGAAGATACAGCGATTGCCAGCGGCGACACCGGGATTAAAGCCGTGTCTGATATCATTGATATTTGTATAATTATTAATATTCTAGTTATTATCCTAAATAGTAGAACCCTATAATAGTAGATCTTGTCTCTAGATAATAATAACTATTACCCAAGAAAATTATTCTTATGGACAAGTACTATAGCTGACCGGTTTGGAGAAGGGCTGGGACGTATGTTAAGCATTGGTAGTCTGTTTGTTTTGTCTATTTACTCTGGGCTATTATCGACCATGGACGAAACTTGTAGGAATCGGTGTCTATGTTGGGGAGTTTTGTCTAGGTAGTGCAGTTAGTGACGACCATGTTGTTTACCACAGTAGCTAGTATAATAACAGTGACTCGGCAGCCATGGTCAAGGCCTCTTTCCCTCCCCAGTACGTAGTTTTTATTATTCTCATTTGAAAGAAGAAAAAAATAAGAATAAAAGAAAATGGGGATGAGGACCAGAAGCAACTTGCCTACACGAGCCATTGCCTATACAATCACCGGGGCTGAGGACCGGAAGCAACTTACTGAAGCTCCCAATCGCATAGTCAATACGGTCAGATAGTTCCCTATTCCAGTTAAGAAGGGAGAACATGAACTTCGAAACATACGATCCGAAGCCTTCGAATCCCAAGCAAACACGACGAGGACAGTGAGGATCTGATACACGATAGAATGACCTAAGTGCGGTGGCGGACGTGAAGCACATGAAGAGAATGAAGGACATGAAGGACACGTCTAGTTTGAGAATGAATATACTGGATAGCCAATGTATTGTTCCTAGGTGAGCCTCTCCCCAGACCCGCCACATAACCAACTCAAGCCTGGGGATCCTCGGCGTGTGAGGGACATGGGATTGATATTGTATATTCTAATTGAAGGCAGATAAGGGATCCCTGTAGGTAGGGGTTTCCTTATTCAAGGTATCCCGTATATTATCTTCAGTCTGTAGCCGGTTAATAAGTGATGTGGGGTTGTCTTAGAAGTATTGTTCTCTCTGCTTCTCCAGGGTATACAGTAGCCGCGCCGTGCATTATCCCACGCGCAGGAAATCATGGAAACCAGCATAGACCCAACAACCCTATGGCAGAACCGGAAATGCCTCTTCCTCTTTTAACCTCAGCAAGGTATTGCTTTAGTTGGAGAGAAACAGTGAGCTTACCATATAAACAGCAGTTGTTCAAAGCGGCCAACTCCCTGCATCTCGTCGGACAGGTCCGTCTTCGAGCTGCCACTATGGTCTGCAAACCTACCGCCCATTCCGTTAGTACTAACTTCAAATGCCTGGGTGAATATCCACCCAATGGGTCCGGCGGAGGCTGGCGCACCAGCAGATTGCCGACACAGGTCACAGAGGAGAAGGCGCCGACGCCAATAAAGTTCGAACTTGAATCGGCCCATCTTGAAGGTATCCAAAGTATGTCCAAGTTACACCTCAGGTAGGGGATAACCGAAAAGGAGGACCAAGGGTATTCGGTCACTTGCTCAGCTATATTATCTAAAGCTGGCATGATTTAAAAAAGAAAGGAGAAGAGAAGAGGAAAGAAAAAAGAATGTGGGGTAATGATCGTGATTGTTAAAGTATGTTTAAGTATATAGCCAGACTTATAATGAAGCAAGGCTATACAGGGAGAAAAGAGGGTTCCAGGACCATGGCCGAAATTGAATCAGCCCATCTTGAAGCAGTGCCAGGTAGTCCAAAGTTACACCCCAGATAGAAGATAACGAAAAGATAGGAAATGTAAGGAACATTGGCGACAGGAAAGAAAGTCTGGGATATGGCCGCAGTGTTTATTCTTATGCTATCTACTCTGGTAAACATCCTACACAGTTGCTCCTTCTCTACCGGGCAAATTTGGGTTTTGGAAGGTCCTGACGCGGCTTGTACACGACATGCGTTATCACGCAGCAGGCACACTCGGCGGTGCAGTGGCCATATAATCGAACAAGTTCCTTCCCCTCAGTACTGCCAGTTTCGCCATTGGCGACATAGCTGCGTCCAGTATCCACGTAGTACTCGTGCAAGGGTTTCTCACAACACCCGCAGGAGCGTCCACAGCACCCTCCGCCCTCACTACATGACTCACGCTCGTTATACCATATCGCAGAACGGCCCTCCTCATCCGTATGCTCAAACCCTAGCTTGCAGATCCTTGCCCCGGCATTATCAGGAGCGTCATGCCATTTATTGAATAACTCGAGTTGGATTCGGCGGAGTTCAACATTCAATTCTTGGAGTTCTCGTCTTCGGTCTTCTTCAGTATAAGAGGTATCTTTCGAGACCGTGTTCAGGCTCATCTGGTTTGGAGACTGGAACTGATTTGTGGTTGGAGTTTGGTCCTGGAGTAAGTTGTACTGGTAAACATCGCTATTCTGTTTCAGCTGGCGGATTCTTTGAAGTATTGCGTTGCGCTTCTCGCGATTATCGAAATACCACCAAGCGAAGTCGCAAGCTGTTTTGTAATAGGAACGGGGCAGATAGTTAAATTGGAGCCGGTTCCAATCTACCGCCAACTGATAGGTAAGGTCCTCGAAGGTGTCGTGGCCAGAGAACAGACTCCTTATGAGACCAAGGCACATGTTGGCAGGGCTTTCCCAGAGTCGGGGATGTGGTTAGGTTAAGAAAGCTGCAGTAGAAGCATTAGAAGCAGTAGAAGTAGAAGAAGCAGAAGAAGCAGAAGAAGCAGCAGAAGTAGCAGAAATTGCAGAAATTGCAGAAGTAGGGTCAGGCGAGAACCTTAAGTTCGGTGAGTATCCGGTAAAGTTTAGATGAAGTGGTGGTATGTTGGTGATTACGACTAATTACTGATATATAGGTTTAAAGTTCTGCATTTACGTACTGTTCTTGGACCTGCAAGTTTAACATAACAGAAGATTCGGTCTAAAGAGGTATGGATCTCGAAGGATATCTATCGATATGCGCTGCTCAGATAAAATGCCGAGGCCTGGTTGAGAGCACGAATTGAATCTCTGGTGGTGACAGGCTGCATCTGACCAGCTGGATTTCATGGTCCTTTCTTCTTGATGTTCTTGATGTTCTTCATGCCCTTGGTGTCCTTGCTGTGCTTCATGTGTTTTTTTAGGAATCAAAAACAGGATGGGTTGGAGGGTTAAACAGCTTATCCGGCCTTCTAAATCAGCATGTCGAAAAACCTTGCCCACAAATTTCGCCCACACAGGTCGTCCATCCAAGCCCAAAGCCGAAGGGTAGAAAGAACTTACTACGCTTTCTGAGACGATGAATGGGGCCGTTGCATTGGGGACA
Source organism: Aspergillus sydowii CBS 593.65 (assembly GCF_001890705.1). Lineage (NCBI taxonomy): Eukaryota > Fungi > Ascomycota > Eurotiomycetes > Eurotiales > Aspergillaceae > Aspergillus > Aspergillus sydowii. The sequence continues at coordinate 226,545 of NW_024467866.1, forward strand.
TGGAAGGATTGAGAGAGATGAAGGACTTGAAAGGCATGAGGGATACACAGGAGTTTGCGGCCGTGATTAGGAGCTATTTCCCCCTCCCACAAACTATTATCATTGTCTTATTCTTATTTTAATCCTTCAGATTGCTGGAGGGCCATCTCGTGGGCCGGCGTCGGCGCCCTATTCGTCCTGGCCCTCGGGCTGAAATTCTGCAGAACATGGAGGACATGAACTTGAATATCAATATGACGTTGTGTATTCAAGTCACCCAAAGCGTCTCATCAGTATTTCAGTACCATCGCTCAAGCATGATATTGATGCCATGTAGTTGTAGATCTGACAGCCTGGTGGGTCGTAGGCGCCAGAACGGCCGCCTGGACAGCAAACAAACTAACTGGAACTAGTTAGAGAGAGGTCTGTGGTCTCCACGACGGATCGACGCTCGCTGCCTCAGGCTGTCAAAAGGACCTTGGGCTGCAAGCATAGCTACGTCTTCACTTCACCATTCCTTCAATTTCTACAGGAAGACAGCTCTCCGTACAGCTTTTCTTTACGTGACTTAAAGCTCCCGATGACATAAGCACGTTCATGCGCGGCTGGAACTGCTGATTTGCGAGATTCAGTTTCCTCATCACATGCAACCGCTCTGATTGGCCAGGTGCTTGCACGAGGACCAGCTGATACAGACAAGTGACGCCAGAGACAAGACTGCCGGCCGCTCTACAGTTGTCTCTGCACGCCTTCGCCTAGTTCGACTTGCATCACTCACTCTTCTCGACACCATCCGACCTGTTGTCACTCTTGAACCCTGTCATCGCCTCCCCTCCCTCAGGATGACTCAAGAACCCCAGCCTGTGCGGCTTTGACGACTCCCGGGAGATTTGCACCTCGGACACTCTTCCTATCCTTATCAGCTCATGGAATGGACAGTGGGTGACTCTTCCTTATCCTTGCGTTTCCTCCTGTTCCTCTGTTCACTCAAATCTGCAAGGATTTCAGACTAATCAAGTGACCTTCTGGACAGCTTTTTCTTGATCGTTTGTTTCGGTACCCTCGTCGTGACCTTTAGCGACCGCCCTATACTCCAGCACCCCAGACTCACCTTTCATTCCACTCGAAGCCTGAGCCTTTCAAATATCATACATAGCCCCTGCTTTCATAATATCTTCGCCCTATAAACCTCTAAAATGCGACCATTCAAAGACGATGCGAAGCGGCGAGTGGAGCGGAAACTCAGCGGAAACAAGCAGTCAATATCGAGGAGCATGTTTTCAAGCCCCTTCCCGGAACGCCTAAAAGAAGACTACGATGATTCTCAGATGGATTATACAGCTCCACCCGGTGGCGGCAAGTCTGGAGACGGATTGCAGTACATGCATCAATCTGTGTTGTCTCTGATTGCTGCTGTAGGTAGCCGGACCGAGTCCGGTGCGCGCTTCGACAGCTCTAGCGATAGCGAGGAACATACCGACAAAAAGTCGCCCCAGCTGTCTGACAAACCCTCGGGTGAACAAAATACAGCGCCGTCGGAAACGGGTGGAACTAAGCAAGTACCTTCGGCTCCAGAAACGAGAACTAGCTCGAAGAAACGTGGCCGCCGCCACCGGAGGTCAATATCAGACCATAAGTTGTTTCGGCCTTTTAAGTCGGGGACCATCAATCAGGATAAGGAACGCGATGAACCGTCAATAAGCGGCAGGCTATCCCCGTTACCGGTTCTCCCTCGACCACGCAGCGCCACGCCTCGAGCCGCTCCTATTTTGAGCCGCATGGTCGAGGCGCGAGCACTTTTAGATACGGAGGAGAGCCCAGAAGAGAGCTCACCGTCCTCTTCACAAGAAGGGAAGAACGTTAATTTTTCTCAACAATCCTCAGCGTCTCCACTTTCTCTGCGGTTGATGGAAATGTTTCATTTCGCTACACCCGAGAAGGTAGTTGTGGAATACTCTTGCTACCTATTACAAAGCATGCTTTTGCAGGGTTACATGTATGTGACCGAAGGGCATATATGCTTCTACGCCTATCTTCCTAGAAAGTCCACGATAGCTATCAAATCCGGCTATATCTACAAGCGTGGTCGAAAGAACCCTAAGTACAGTCGCTACTGGTTTTCATTGAAGAAAGACGTTCTTTCTTACTATGCCGACTCATCCAATCTTTACTTTCCCAGCGGTCAGATCGATTTGCGATACGGAATCTCCGCGTCTCTTACCGAATCCAAAGAGAAAGGGAGAGACTCGAGAGACTTCCAGGTCACAACTGATCATCGAACATACTACTTTAGAGCAGACAGTTCGACGGATGCGAGGGAATGGGTTAAATCGTTGCAGAAAGTTATTTTTAGGACACACAATGAGGGCGAAAGCATCAAAGTATCGTTTCCGATCGAGAAGGTTTTGGATATAGAGGAGAGCCCCATGGCCGAAATCGCAGAGACGTTCAAATTACGTGTTGTTGATGAGGAGTCGTTTGCTATTGATGAGGTACGCTGCGATCCCTGGCCCCCCAGTATATACACCTGGCTAATATTATTTTTTGCAGTATTACTTTACCTTTTTCGATTCAGGCCGCGACGCGTTCAATCTTCTGAAAGGTCTGATCCGCGACACTCCCACAAAGGATCCTTCGCCCAGCAAATCTCCTTTACCAGGCAACACAGCCAACCATAACAGGTCCCGCGGGTCACAAAGCAGGTGGTCTGTCACCAGTGGAGGTAAACCCCAAGGGACGCCGCCACGGCGGCGAAGTGCCAGTACCGGCGTTCTGAGTGCCGACACAGGCATTGAGAAGTCACCACGGATGAAGCAGCAAGATTCATCAACTTCGTTTGTTAACCCCATAGACCAGATCACTGAGTCGTCAGCAGTATTGCAGTCAATGACGGACACAACGGAGTCGGCGAGTCAGATACTTAACCGGAGCGACGTCTTCCATTCTCCCACGATACAAACATGGCAACGGCGGGCCTCCGATGCGGCAAAACCTAACCGTCGCAGTTCAGACGAAATGGCCAGATCAATAATAGAGCACGCGCCTGATGGCCTGTCTCAGGAACGAGAAGATTTATATGCTGCTTATAGCTCTGAGCAAGGCTCAAAAGACGCTTCTAAGCTCTACTCCCCAGCCGCGTTCAACGACCTTGTCAGGGCCGGGTCGTACCCTCTTCAACGCGCTGCCGGGTTCGCAGAATACTTGAAGAGTCGGTCTAGGGAAATGAGCACGTTATTAGCAACCGAGTCCATGGGCTATATTGAAAAGGTCTCCGGAATGTGGGCCGGTGGACGAAGACATTATGGAGACCTTGAGGGTGTCCTGCCGGACGACCGCGCATTATATCCTGAAACTACAGAGGAAAGTGTGAGAGACGGGAATCGCTTCCGAGCTCATTTTGCTCTGCCGCCGACAGAGAAACTAGGGGCGGCCTATTTCGCCTATCTGCATCGTGCGCTCCCACTCTACGGGAAGATTTACATCAGCCAGAACAGGGTCTGCTTCCGCAGCCTTTTGCCGGGCACGCGAACCAAAATGATACTACCCCTTCGTGATATCGAGAACGTGGAGAAGGAGAAGGGCTTTCAATTCGGATACCACGGGCTTGTCGTTGTTGTTAGAGGTTACGAAGAACTTTTCTTTGAATTCAACGCCTCAGATGCGCGTGATGACTGTGCCGTAACGATAATCCAGCAACTCGAGCCTATTAAGCTTATGGCTGAGTCTGGTTTGTTATCGCAGCAGGAGAGCGATGAATCCGAGGCAGCACAAACGGAACACCGAATGCTAGAAGAAGCCCGCTTGAATGCCTCGACAGAGCAAACGCTTCGTTCGCCACTCAGCGAATCTTCTGAGCTTCCTTCTATCTTTGACGACCCCCGCGCTTCCATTGTGGATTTCAAACCACCCGAGCCTTTGACGATTACATGTCTGACTATTGGTTCACGTGGTGATGTTCAGCCTTATATCGCTCTATGCAAAGGTCTGCTTGCTGAAGGACATAAACCCAGGATCGCCACTCATGCGGAATTCGAGCCGTGGATTCGGGAGCATGGCATTGATTTCGCTCTTGTTGACGGGGAGCCGGCTGAGCTTATGCGGCTGTGCGTGGAAAACGGAATGTTTACTATCTCTTTTCTGAGAGAGGCTACCGCGAGGTTTAGAGGTTGGATCGATGACCTTCTGGTGTCTGCGTGGACGGCCTGCCAGGGTAGTGACCTTATCATCGAATCTCCGAGTGCCATGGCAGGAATCCATATCGCGGAGGCCCTCAGGATCCCATATTTCCGTGGCTTCACCATGCCGTGGTCAAGAACACGAGCATACCCTCATGCGTTCACGGTACCCGAGCATAGGATGGGCGGTGCGTACAACTACTTCACGTATGTGATGTTCGACAACGTCTTCTGGGGGACCACTTCTGGGCAAGTGAACCGTTGGAGAATGAACACGCTAGGACTCAAGGCCACGAACCTGGACAAGATGCAGCCAAACAAGGTCCCGTTTATCTACAATTTCTCACCCTCAGTTGTACCTCCACCTCTAGATTTTCCAGACTGGGTTCGGATCACTGGTTATTGGTTCCTCGACGAAAATCCCGACTGGACTCCCCCGAAAGAGCTCGCAGAGTTCATGCAGCGGGCTCGAGAAGATGGGAAGAAGATCGTCTATATAGGCTTTGGGTCTATCGTTGTCTCAGATCCGCCTGCCCTGACACGATCAGTCGTTGAGTCAGTACTGAAAGCAGACGTCCGCTGCATCCTATCCAAAGGATGGTCATCTCGCCTAGGCGATCCAAATAGCTCGAAGTCAGAAATCCCGCTGCCGCCCGAGATTCACCAGATTCAATCCATTCCTCATGAATGGCTATTCCCGCAAATGGACGCCGCAGTACACCACGGTGGTGCCGGAACGACCGGCGCAAGTCTTCGTGCCGGCGTACCAACCATTGTCAGGCCCTTCTTTGGAGACCAATTCTTCTTCGGTAACCGGGTCCAAGACCTGGGGGTTGGTATGTGCGTGAAGAAGATTAACGTCAGCACTTTCTCTCGTTTGCTATGGACAGTTACCCACGATGAGCGTCTGATTGTGAGGGCAAGGCGGCTCGGGGAGAGGATACGAAGTGTAAGTTCCACAGAAGATACAAGTCCATTCTAATGTGTAACAGGAGGACGGCGTGGCCACTGCTATTCAAGCGATATATCGCGATCTCGAATACGCAACAACTTTAACTCGACAGCGGTCCAGTATTTCATCTACGCCGTTCTCACCCACGCCCACAACGAAGACGGCAGACGAGAACGTGGACGATGACATCGGCGACATTGAAGAGTGGACACTTGTTAGCGACGGCGACGATATAGATTTTACGAAGCTAATGCGAGACAGAGCAGTGTCAGGTGCTGACAATCTCGCTGAACGACTTTCCTTGGGTGATTGAACTTTACTTTCGCTCGTGGACTTTTACGATTGACGATTACTTGAACAGATTTTATGACTTGTTTTAATTTGAGTGACAACGTTCGTTTTTCTATCTAGTCATCCTCATTTTAATGACGAATTTGTATGATGTCTATTTTTGGTGCTACGTCACTTGCGTTATCTGTTTATAGATTACCGCCGCGTATGCTGCGCATATCTACGGCTGTGCTTGTATGCTGATGATACATTGTTTGAAGCATCTAGAGCGATGTCTGTTTCAATGCCTTTACATTAGAGGACGGAGTTCTATAGGGATTGGGTAATGACATATGCCGGTTATGCCTGACGATTCCCTTGACGATAATGCTTCCATACGCAACGGACAAGACTACAAGGATGCAAGTATCGAAACTACCAAGACAGATACCTGGCGGCCATCGTAAAACGTTTTATTCTCTGGGCTGCCAGAGACATGAGTGTATCCAGTCATGTAAAGGCTAATCCACACCTATATATGTAGCTTAGATCAACCAGAAAGATAGCGTATACCAGAGGTTAGTAGCCAGCTACTTGACCTGCCGCCGGTTATCTCTCGTCAACTTTTGTTTTCGATTATTTTTCCTCTTCCTTCCCAGCAGCCTTCTCTTTCCGTCTCTCTACCACATCCCAGTTATACACACGGGCCGTGGCAACCTCTAGCGTCTTTCGAAATGTTAGCTTGACACTCCACCACATCCGAAGCGGGCAAACAAACCGTAATCTGCTCCCTCAAGAACTCCAAATCCTCATCACAATTCGCCAAACTCAACTGCGCCGCACCCAGCTTCTCCTCCAACATCGTCTGAGCCTCGCCAATCGGATAAGCCAGCATCACATTCGCCCCGAGCCAGAGGTACACTTCCTCAGTATCAGCCGTATCCACAGTCGCCCGCGCATACAGGGTATCGTTCAACTCAAAGTTCGTCTCGAGCGGCGCGCCGCCGTTATCGCGTCTGGTCTTGAGGAAGCGCACCATCTCTAGCGTTTTCTTGATATCCGGGATCTTCTCACGCAGCCCTGCGGCGCGCCGCTGCGTGTTGACTTCCATGAACTGGTACTTGGAGATCATTTCTTGGAACGAGCGCATGGTTGGTTCGACTTCGGCGCGAGAGGAGACGTAGTCGGCGACATTGTCGACGAAGGGGGCGAAGGGGATGCCCCGCGGGTTTGTTTGTGTTCTGGGTTAGGGTGTTAGTGGTTGTTACTTTTCTTTTTCTTTTTTTTTTTTTTCTGCACGGTGGATTCGGGGATATGAGGGTGAAGAGGAGAGCCGTACTGTGTGGGCTTTTTGTCTGCCATTGTTGCTGCTGCTTGTTTGGCTGGGAATTAGGGGTGGAGGAGTTGAGGTTCAGGGCGATGATGGAAGAAAAGTGACTGGAGCGGAGTGGGGGAGTTGATTGCCTGTTTGGGAAAGGTGGGTTTTCTCATTGAACTCGGTTGCTGGAGCTTCGTTACCAACTCTCTCTCTTTCTTCGCAACTGCGGTATCGTTACCAACCTGGTTGATTCGTTATTTGTCATATTATGACTCCGGAGCGATAGTAAAGACACTACCGACATGGTGCGCCTCGTCACCACCACACCTATCCTCTCCGCCCTCGAGGCCATCTCTCCATCCTCGCGGGAAGACCTCGACCTCCCCGAGTCCCTATCACTGGGAAACCCGATATCCCACGACCAGATAATCCAAATAGCTCGCTATTTCCGAGAAACCCGCAACACTCAAGATGGCGACCGGAGTCTCGATTCCCTCCTCCGCGGGACAAAGCTATACATCCCTCCACCACCTCCAAAGCCAGAACCCGTACGTCCCAATCACTTTCCTGATACCACCCCTTAGATACACCTGCAGGAATAGCCGCTGATAAATTTCTATTATCTAGAGCCCCGAATACCTAGCCCAAAAAGCCCGCCTCCTCGCCGCCGCCGAATCAGACGCCTACGCACGTATGCTCTCACAACCATCCACGACCTCAAATCCATCGAACCCGCTATCGTCCTCACCGTCAACATCACAACCTGCAATCTTCAACTCAACAACTTCCAAACTCGCTGCATTGCATGACACCCACTCCGCGGCCCAGGAGGACCCGAACTACACAGACCCGCTCACGCCCTCCCTCGTCCTAAACATCTTTCTCTCCGTGCTTATAACCGGCTTCAGCGTCTACTGGGCACTGACCTTCCAGATGCCAGATATACTTGTGTCGAGGGTATCGTCGACGTGGAGGTCTTCGAGACAGGGTTCTCGCGGAGGTAGTGGGGGAGGTGCGTCTGAGGCAGTGCGTGTGTTGGTTTCGATATTTGCTGCGCTGGGGGTGGGTGTTGCGGAGGTGTTGATCTATGCGATTTACCTAGGGAAGATCGAGCAGGCGAGGGGGAAAGAGGGACGGCTACGAGAACGGAAGGAGGTGGTTGGACGGGAGGAAGTTGGGGGGCGGGACTCCCGAGAGCGTGACCGGGCTCTTCCTGCTGGGACGGAGGGTGATGGGGAGAAGGATAAAGATGTCATATGGGGACGAGGACCGAATGGGGGGTTACGGAGGAGAGTACGTGAGAAGTGGGAGGAGGGGACGACGAAAGAGCAGGAGCCGGGGCGGGAGCTGGAGCAGGATCAAAACCAGGACCATGAGAAGGCCGGGTGATAGTAAGTTGGATCTTTTGTGCTTCCAGCCCATTGACTGGACTCATCTCTACTCAACCTGCAGTCCTGGCTGCGGATGAACACGATGAACAGAATATGTACGATATCTCCCAGGAAGAACTATTTCGAAAGAACTATGATATGATATGAACAGAGGGTTTCCTGAATGATTTCATTATGGTATTTCTCTATCAAACAGCAGAAAAGAGCTAAAAAACTAAACATAAAGGTCTACACTCGCTAGTGTAATGCATGGACATGATGATGCTGCTCCTGCGGTCAGGTCATTAGTGTGTATGTATGAGGGTATCAAAAGTCTTTCGCTTTTTTCTTCGGTCGTTCATCAGATTATTATATCTGATTCAGTTGGTCCAGTTCCGTTCCGCATCGCAATGGCAATGGGCAATGGCAATGGCGCATATGGAATCTCGCAACAAGGCGCATGCGGGACCAGCCAGTTAGGAAAAGAAGAAGGAGGTGAGGTGAGGTGAGGTAAGGTATATGTGCAAGGAGAAGGGAAAAAAAGAAATCAAACCCGTTTCTCCAAAAGCAGCGAGCCCGAGGGCGCCTTGACGCAGAACCCATCAGCACGGTTAAAGATCTTTTCACCACGCAGCCAGGTCTCGCGGACCATACCGCGCATGGTGCGGCCCTGGTACGGCGAGCACTTGTTGCGGAAGAGCATGGTGCTCGGCTCAACGACCCACTCGGCGGTATCGTCGAAGACGCAGAAGTCGGCGTCGAAGCCTGGCACGAGGTCGCCCTTGGACTTGTGCAGGCCGACCTGGGCGGCGGTGTTGGCGCAGCAGAGACGCACGATGTCCTGGAGGGCTTGCTTGGTTGCTGTGGTGTCTGATGAGGAGAGGCCCTTGCGGCGGGAGAGCTCGGACCAGAGGATGGGGAGGCCAAGGCCGACAGAGGAGATGCCGCCCCAGGCGGAGAGGAAGGAGCCCTCGTTGATGACGGGGTTGGTGGCCGGGTTGGTTGTGGCGGTTGGGGTCTCGGTGCTGTGGCCTGGGATGTGCGAGGGGAGGAGCTTGAGGTTGGGCGTGCAGGGGGAGTGGTCTGAGACGATTGTTTTGATGACGCCGTCGGGTTCGGCGTGGCGCTCGAGTTCGGCCCATAGGGCGTCCTGGTTGTTCTGGGAGCGGATGGGCGGGCAGCACTTGTGGCGGGTGTCGCCGTCGCGGATCTCCTCGGCGGCCAGGGAGAGGTAGTGGTAGCAGGTTTCTGCGGTGATGGGGATACCCTCGGCGCGGGCCTTGCGCAGGAGAGGGATAGCCTCCATGGCGGAGAGGTGGACGATGTGCAGGGGGAGATTAGGGGCCAGACGGGACAGGGAGAGGATCTCCTCTACAGCGCAGGTCTCATAGTCTGAAGGGCGAGAGGCCAGGAAGGTGGAGTAGGACTCCGGGGCACCCTCGGGCATGACGTCCGGGGACTCAGATGGGTTCTTGGGTGGGACCATCTCGGCGTGGAACATGAGCGTGGTGGGCTCATCGGCCAGTTCAAGCATGGCCTTTCGGACGTCTTCTGAGGAGACAGCGGGGAATTCATCAACCTGGGATTGTGAGTATGCAAGACACATATGATATTGATAACGGTGGAAGGAACTTACCCCACTGTCGATAAGGAATCCTTTAAAGCCGCAGACACCCTCACGGACTAGAGCCTTGAGCTCGCCAGCGTTGCCGGGGATGATGCCGCCATAGAAGCCAACATCAACCCAGCACTTGCCCTCGGCGGCCTGAAGCTTGACCTTGAAGTTGTCGACTGTGGTGGTTGGCGGGATGGCATTGAGCGGCATGTCAACGACGGTGGTGACACCACCAAAGGCAGCGGCCTGGGTGCCTGTATAGAAGCCTTCCCATTCGGTGCGTCCAGGCTCGTTGAGGTGGACGTGAGCATCAACCAGACCAGGGAGCAGCACATACGGGGAGAAGTCAGTATAGGGCGTGCCGTCAGGGAAGTCGGAGGCGGGGATGACGGAATCGAAGACGGCGGTGATCTTGCCGGTGGTGCGCGAGACAACGAGGGTGGCAGAGGTCAGACGGCCGCCGACGACGGCTCGCGACGAGGTGAAGACGGCAATGGACGGGATCTCGGCATCCATTGTGAAGGCTTAGTGGAAGAAAACAACGGTGAGTCCCAGTCAAAGAGAGAAGTAAGCTGAGAGGAATAAGCAAAGAGCAAAGAGCGGGAACGAGAAAGAGAGAGAGAGTGTGAGAGAGAGAGAGAGTGGGAGATAGCAGATAACCAGAGATAAGCCAAGCAAGGAGAAGTGGGCGACGCCGATAAGCCCGTTCTTTATATAGGCAGATTGGCGGCGTATCGATCGAGTAACGAAAATGCAAAACTGCTTCTCCGGGGCCCAGGCCGGGGTCCACCTGAGCCACCGGGTCCTGAGCCTTACTCGATCAAAACCACGGCAAAGCCAGCGGCATCTGCCCCAAACAAGGTCATACAATCGTGGATTTGACGTCTTAAGGCAAAATCTTATACGGATCTCTTACGCAGAGCTGGTTCGTGGCAAAGACAGCCACGAGAATATGAGAGAAAACTCTTCACGGGGATACCCTCAGCATTTCCTAATCGGGCCAGGCTCCGAATTTGCCCCGAGATCGGACCCTGGATTGCCGAGTCGCCTCCGCAAAATCCTCGACCCGTGGGCAGTCTGGTCGTCGGCCGCCGCCGCCATCCGCCATCGCGCACATCAGCCGAGATATAATTACTCGATTGAAACCTCTCCCACTCCGAGTGAATTTCCTTGACTCGATCGCATTTGCGCGCAATTACAAATCGACCACGGTCAGCGCTTTACTGAGCCGGTTTCTGCAGAGTGCGCTGATCGATTCTACGGAGCCTGCGTCGAATGATAATGGCGAATTCGAGATGCACATGCAGTTGTCCATTCCACGACTCCAACGGCGTCCTCCGTCAACTGAAGTGGACTAATCATGGAGGCACGCTCTTTGTTGAGGAGCTTGTGACTTGCCAGTCTCGGAAAAGGTTTTCGGCTGAGACAGCACACATGGACGAAGCAATCAGCAGTGTCTGTTCGGGTCTCGTGGACGCATCCAGACCGCGACAAGGAATGGGGCCCAGGTGGTGCGGCGCAGGAACCAAAGTCTGTGTGGCTGTGAATTACGCGGTGAATTGGCCATTTGACCATGAGTCCTGCACTTGATTTCCTTTTCAACTGCGACGCAGCCAGTCGTATATTTATGGCATCCAGAATAGGACCTCAAGTGCAAGGTTTGCGGTGCGGCGGCGGACTGCGAAAGTCGCCACCTTACCTAACCACTGGCGGTGGCAAGTGGCTATCACTGAAAACGCAGATTAACAGAACCATTGATAGTGCTAGTCCTCTAAGTAGTGGGTGGGACATCAAAGAGTGAAGAGTAAAGATTTAAAGAATGAAGTTAAATGCGGGGGCGGGGTCTATCGATAAGATAGCACGGCCCCGATTGGGCGCCACTTTCCCGATCCGGAATGGATGAAGCTATCCAGGTTATCGTTCGACCAGGGGTAGTCGATTCTGTATCAGACAACTTCAACCGCAGAGTATATCCGCTCCATAGATTCTCTGCCGCGCATTACTCGGTTTTCGTCTCCCAGTCTCGAGGCCAACGACATGGACTTCCGTAATGCGGCTACTTTAGCTGTATCCACCGTGTCAACGGCGGGAACTTGTTCTCGCAAGTGTACCGATTTCTCGAATGAGACTAGCGCGCTGCCCTGGTGGTCCAGCGCCTCATAGGCTTGTCCGAGGAGGTAGAACGTTAATGAGGCGTCCAGGTTCAATTGTTTGTCCTGGGCGCAGTCAAAATCGATTGCAAGTTTGTTTATGCGCCGGCACAGGATGTTTGCGAAGTACGACATTTCGAGGAACTTGCTTTCGCTCCAGAGGCTTCTAATTGCCGTATGCCATAGAGTGAATGTTTCATGGCTGTATACTTGGAATTCCCTGTCGATTCTTTGGAGAATATTCAGGATCTGCTCCCTCGTCAGCCCCTTGAACGTGCTGTAAAATCCCCCCGCATCGGCTCTGGGGAAACTGGCTTGATTATAGGAGTAGATGGCTATGATCCTATCTAGCCCGATCTTTGACATCTGGGACATCCATAAAGATCGACAGTAAGTGTCAAATGTAATGTATAGATGACCGTCAGTGTCAATTTCCAGGCGGTCCAGGGCCTGAAACATGGTTCTGCGGGGATCATTCGGTTGAAGAACAGCTTCTGCGTGATTGATAAAGTCTCTCTTCATATCCCGATACCTGTCCTCATGCCCTGCCCTCCGAACTAGGAGTAGAATTGCGAGGATATCTGAGTATTGTCGGTGATGGCCGTACTGAACGACGGAGCGATAGAGCAGAGAAACTTGCCGTAATACAGCCAGGGCTCGATCATTATTCTCTTCACTAAAATGTCTCAGGGAATCAGAGACGAGGTTATGCAGCTTGCTCATCTGCGCCAACTCTTCTCGGGAAGCGCAAGACCTGGCATACAAGCCCCGATGATCTGGAACCCATAGGCCTTTGTTGAAGGAGGATTCGAAATGAACCCTAGCACTGAACAGCAGCTGTCGAAAGCCACTGAAAAGCTCCAGGTCCCCCAGGCCACTAAAGTCAAATGGCAGCTAGAGAGGTGTGGACTCTCTTCTTCGTTCTGGATTGTCGTAGTAAGTCTTCTGGACATCTTGCTTTAAGATGTCCTGGTAAGGCTTCTCAATCTCCACATTGTCTAGAAGAACACCACCTCCAAACACAAGGCAGGACCAAGTTCCGGGTGTTTGTCCATATTTGAACTTGATGTCGAGTACCTCCTCGTTCTTCAGATTCTTGAAGATCTGCTGCCTGCGCAGCAGGCCTTTCCACTGGTGAATGCTGTGATTATGATCAGTATGCATATCAGGTCTTTAGAACGTCTGTCTTACGTTAATCGAATTGCAACTCCCGACAATCCTTGCTCGTATGCGGATCTCATTTGCTCGAGTGTCCAATTCTCGGTTATGAACAATCGAAATATCTCAATAAGAAGATTAGGCTGAATTTGGTCGCTTGCCATGCTTGAAAACAACTGTAGAACAGTTAACTAAGACTGTCTTTCCAGCCCGGAGAGCAATGAACAGAAGAACAAATAACTCCAATCAGGAGCCCGATGACTAGACCCTTGTAGTCGGCGTCTTCGCCTTTTTTTTTCTTTTTTAACCACGTCGTCTTTGCATGGGGTGATTTCGAGGAGTCGACAAATGAACCATAGACTTACCCATGGAGTTGGTGCAAAGCAGCATGGCCACCAAATTACTATTGACGCGGCATGCTCCGTAAGGCTTTCCCCGCTCTATTACCCTGATACTTCTTATCTGATGCCTCTGAGATTCGATTGGTTCACTGGAAAGTAGCACAACACCACTGCACACTTCTGCTCGCTTCTAAGTGGCGCTACACCATTTTAAGAATCGGTTGCTGCTAATTACTGGGTTCAATACAGGGTACTTTGCCAATTTGCATCTGGTGCTGTTGTTATACTCTTCCTTGACATCGTAGCAGCTGTGGAGACGACAGCGTTTCTGATAGTCGTCGTGGTTGAGATTGTCTATAAAACGGCCATGACTTCCTGGGTATCTGTCTCGCTTTTCTGTCTCTCGTCCTACCTCTCATATGTGCAAGGAAACCAGAATCGACCCAATCCATAAGTTCTCACTTCGAGTCCTCTATCCTTTCTCTTCATTTTCTTCCTCCCGCCTTCAGTGATTTCAGATAGCCGACATTGACACCATGGCTCTCGTGTCCCTCAGTAACGGATGGAAAGCGAGCGCGGGCAAGCTTACCAGCAAACTATCAGAAAAGGTGGAAGATTTCTTAAGAAAACAGTGCGTGAATGTTCTTCCAAGACCCGCAACCAGGTCCATGCCCCTCACAAAAGGATATAGCGCTGGAGCAGATCTATTCATTGTAACGGGTTGTACTGGGGTCGGAAAGTCGTCTTTCATCAAAAGCATTACAGGGGAAGACGTGTATGTCGGATCTACTTTAAGTTCTGGTAAGTGTCACTGTCCTGAGAAAGTTTCATTTCGTTCTGAAATAGAATCAGGCACAACAGCAACTAGTCTTGTCCCTGTGGTCGTCGGAAACAGACGGTGTTTATTCATGGACGTGCCTGGGTTCAACACCCGAGACTTTCATGACTGGGATGTCTTTCAACGACTCATGACGGGTATGTCTGTAGTACAGCCATACGTCCAATTCCGAGGTGTTTTATATGTAGATTCGATGGAGAACAACCGTGGGACACCTGCGGCCGAGAAAATCCTCAACTGGCTGTTCTACTTCTGCGGCAAGGACTTCATGCCAAACGTAACTGTCATCACCACAAGATGGGATGGACTCAACGCAGATGGCATCGAAGACAAAATATCTCTCTTCAAGCAGTGGAAAGAAGACAGACTCTTTAAAGCTCTTTTCGGCAACGGAGCAAAAGTATACCACCATGGGCTGATCAAAGAAGGGAGTGGCTTCAGTACTTTACACATAGAGAGACAGTCCGAGCGAAGGCGCTCCCTAGCGCAGAATATGATCATGTCGTGTTATTGCGGCCTAACAAGCTTACAGCTTCAAATCTATGTCGAAATCGCCAATGGATGCCCCCTTGAGCGAACGTCAGCCGGCAGGTGGCTGCGAGATGGACATGCTGGCAATACAAGGTCAGCCTCCCCAACGAGAATGACTCTACCGAAGAGCAGTCGCAGCATGGCTCTGGATATCAGTACAGTGAGGACAGTGATGATGATGACGATGATGCAACTACAGGATGGGGAGCCCAGTTCGCAGAATTCATGACCGACCCTCAACGCATCTCTCCCTGGATCAAACTCCTGGGTCGAGCTGCCTGGCAGTTCTGGAGGGCGTCGATGTCCCCGACATTTCAACCCAGTCCGCCTCCCTTTGACGCTGAATCTTTAGACCCCTTCAATGTCCGTGATAATGGTTTCTTCTACGATTTCCCTGTCCCTGATGACTTGCCAGATATATCTGGGTGCTTCGACGATGCTTTGAACAATCCTTCCCCGGAGACAGAGGCAAGTTCAGGCTGGGGATGTCCGTTTATGTAAAGGCCTATTATGAATCATGATTGATACGATATACCGAATGTGGTGCGTTTTTCGCCAATGAGTCTGGGCTTTGCTTTCTGGGGCTATGCTCCTGCGAACGTATATACTTGACAATTGAACGATATAACCATAAAACGAACAAGACACTTATGCAAGTTTCAGACTACATGTTCTTAGATAACTAGGTCCTGAAGGTAGGTGCGCAATCAAATGTACTAATTATCTAGCGAAACCTATTTCCTCTCGATTTTTAGGATAATCGATTGGCACTGGCTCAGTATATGTGTATTAACAAGCTTAAACGCCAGGTTGCTTGGCGAGCAGCTGTCAACGGGTTCGCCAGAATGGGGGGGCGTAATAGCCAATCGTTCCTCGGTTCTATGTTGCAATCTCACACTGCTGTTTCCCTAATCCATAGTTTTTAATTTAGACCGAATTCTTCCTGTCGTGCCCGCCCTTCAAGGCTGCTTGCGTCGGCGGCCACAACCCTAGCAATGTATACATACCATATACAGGATTGGGACTTTGGGAGATTTGAGCCCAGCCTAACATTTCAGAAGTTTTTCTAACTATATAGTTAGCATCACTTAGTAAAGAAGATTATAAAGAGTTAATATAGTGCTTAAGTAATTACTAATAGTAAAGTACCTATTAATATAGTAAGTTATTCTAAGATAAGTTTATTACTATCAAAAAAGTTAAAAATCTCTCTAATATTAAGATATAGTTTATATTAATAATCTTACATATTTAGGCCTTTTATCACTTCTCGAGGCCGGTGTCTTCGAGGGGGTCAGAGATAGGCAATGTCTTTTCAGAAGTCAAAAGACAGTATAGGCTGGATTAGGGAAGGCAAACTTACCCCAGATGCCGGGGGACTGGGTTTTCTATACGTAGTAAGTAGTTCTCAGGTCCTGTTGTGGAAGGACATTCTGTTTGCTTCACTCGAAGTCTTCGCTTCCAAGCAACCATCTGTTACCGACTGCTATCGACCAGAGGTCTTCAATATCGATGCACCATGAATAATCTTGGATCATCTAAAACACTAGTGCTTATTTAGCCGCCAATTAATTCAAAAAGTACCTATGTGTGAGTTCCTCGCAAATTGGCCTGACTTTGATTTCCCGATTGACTTGCCCTTGCGACAGTATTTGTTCGACGAATTAACGATATAAAAAACGAACAAGCCATGTATTCAGCACGCGGACCTACCAGCTTCCAACTTCATATTCTTAAATAGGGGTCATGAAGGTGAGTGCACAATCCAATTTATCAACCGCCTTGCGAAACCTGCTTCCTCAGAGTTGAGAATGATTGATTGGCATTAGTTTAAACACCAGCAAGCTTGGCAAACAACTGTCAACAAGCCTACAAGTGTAGATCGCAGAAGGGAAGAATAATAGCCAACCATTTTTCGATTCATGTTGGATATTCACACTGGCAATTTTCCGATCGACAATGTCTAAATTTAGACAGGAATCTTCGCATACCCACCGTTCGAGGCTGCTTGTGCCGGCGGCTAAGCGCCCAGCAACGATACTAAAGAGCACACCTTGCAGTGTGTCGAACTGACCACTCGAGAACTCAGTCAAGGCCTTGACGTTATATACCCGCCGATGCCACCGCAACGCACCTCAAGAAAGCTCAATCCGCAAGCCCAACATGCCCTGATACGGAAATATAGAATATCAATCGATGGGCCCGTCCGCCGGCGAGACTGGCCGCCAAAATATGCGCCCATATTCGGCCTTGTGCGAGACATGGAGAAGATTCAATACGAGGAATACTCTACCAGAGATTATGGAAGCGATGACGTGAGGCTAATCCTCGTCTCTAATATGTGCAACCGCGTCGAGAAGCTTGTTACCCAGGCGCATGCTCTTCGCGAATCCCTCGACAACGAGGAAACGTGGAGATTGAAAACAGAACACCTGATTCTCGAGCGATTCGAGACCGATGTAGACTGGTTTGTGGAGTATCGTCTTGGTTGGTGTACGTGTTAGCTAACAGCTGGATGCAGTCACATTTGTGCAAACCGTCGGTGGATCTCAGACTTTCAAGCCATGCCTAGCTGCCCAGAGGCAGCAGGGAAGTTGCAAGATATACGAAATAGCAAAAAGCTCTGTCAATGCTCAGAGTTTATGCGTGCGAAATTGTTGGTAGGTATACTTCTTGATGGATATGCCATGGGTAATTAACGAGCTCAGGCTGAGGCATCCTCGCAAAACGCCTTTGTCACCAAAGGGAGCTGCACTGTTGTTGACAAGTCAATGGCTGAGATTCAGAAAAAGATGCTTGCCAATCACAGGCCAGACCGGGTCCTTGGGCTAGGACGCGCCCCCGAGCTGGAACATCTTCTTGCTGCTAGCCCTAGCATCCCGCGGACAGTCATTGGGGAGGACATGGAAATGTACTTCCCTTTTCTGGTCCTTGAAGCCAAATCAGATAAGAACAGCGTGGGGTTCGAGTCGATTGAGCGGCAAACCGTCTTTCCAATACGTGCTATGCTTGATCTTCAAAGGAATCTGGAAGCGGCCAGCAATGTGCAATTCGACCCGATGGTGTGGTTCTTAGCAAACCGTGGAGATGAATGGAGGGTTTATGCTTGTATTCCTCATCGCGCCCACACAGTAAGACATCAACCCTGTTCAGGGAATGAAGCTGATGGCCGTAACGCAGAAAGTCATTGATCTGTGGCACGGATCTATTCTCCGACACGATTCAGCACTGCAACTACTTCTGGTGGTAGACCTGTTATGTGACTGGGCGAGAGATATATTCACGGAGCGTATTACGAAGATTCTACAAGAACAGGCAGGCCCGGACTATCCGGGACTGCTCTCTCATAACAGTGTCGAATCCTTAGCCCCGGTGCAGAACCCTCTTCCTGATAGCACACTGACGCCACCTCGGCTGGCTACCGAGCCTACCAGAACCCCCCAGCTGGAGCAATCCGTTTCCACTGAATTCGAAATATTTGTGAAGTCTGAGACAGAAAACGTTGCTATGGACGAGGTGCCACACATCGGCACTGAGGATACACCAGCTACGGATGATTCAACCACGGATCCTCCAGCCCGGAATCAATCCACGCATCCGACTCTAATCTCAACCGCAGAACGGAGGCACCAGACTATAATACCGGATGGCTGGCCCGGACACCTAGCTCTAAGATCCCAGTTCGATGTGCAGCTTCGATTTCGTTCTCTATCGCTTCCTGAATCCGCCCACGACTTATCCGTACTGCTGGCGACAATCGACGGCAAGAACAAGATTGCCCAGACTGGCATGCGTTTGTTGGAGTCGTTTAATTTAAGCGTCCCCTTGAGGATGGAGCCAGCGTTTATAGATAGGATCAGACACGCTTGGGGAGAGCCCCAGCCTCCCTTTCGCCCTGAGGGCCAGCCCTTGCTCTATACCTGCCTGCATTGGCGGGCAACCATTGATTATGTTGGTTGGGTCGTAATAAACGAGCTTGCATGCATTACAGCTTCAGAGATTGCTATGGGAGTCTTGGCATATATCAGCCATATTCCTGGAGTCCAGCCATCCCGGGGGTTGATATCCGGAGAATGCGTACCGCGTCTTATCCACGACCTTCGTCGCCTCCCACTCCCAGAACTAGTTCAAGCAGCGACCAGAAAGGAGTTCCTGCACTTGAGATATTTGTACACATATGATAACACTAGACACGGAAAGGGAGATATTCAGAGAGAAAGATTTTTCAAGCGTCTTTGGAAACGCCGAGATACCCAACCCAGGGATTTCATCGGCTGCCCCGAGAACATCTGCTCCGTGGTACGAGGGGAAACTCATTTCCATGAGCCCGAGGACGAGGTCGAGATTCCCCCGGCACTTCAGGTTCCAGAGGTTGCCAAAGAATGCCAGTTTGCTCTTCTGCGAGTACCACCTACCGTGAAGGCCGCGTACCCGCCATATTGCGTATATGTCTTTGGCAGCCCTAGCCCTTCCATGATAGGTAGGAAAATTTCCTCGCTCATTCTCGAGGCCTTTGGCTGCTTTTATGGAACCGATATACCGTTTACAGAAGTGGATCGGAAGTATTTGACCCAGACGTCAAGGATTTTGATCAGTTTAGATACAGATTGAGGTTTCTAGTCCTACACCAAAGCATCTGTCCAGATTTGTCAGTTTATCCCTACGATGGGGCTTGTTGTATAGAATGTTGTCTAAATTAACGCCTTTATTCCTGTACTAGCCGGTATGTATCTGTGTTATATACATGATTGGAAGTTTGATCCCGACCTAACACTTTGGAAGTTTCTCTAATACGATATAGTTAGCATGACCGAGCGGAGAAGATCATGAAAGATTAACATACTGCTCGAGCAATTACTATCAGTAAAGTACCCATTGACATAGCAAGTCGTTCCAAGGTAAGTGATCTGATCCCATGTACTGAAAAGACATTAGCTTGCTCTACGATAGTCTAGACAAATAAGTAAAGCCAAGAGTGCTCACCAGACACCATTGAAACAATCACCCTTCTTATAACAAGCAAAAGTGAGCTTGTCGCCGTTCGGAAAGCCAAAGATCTCCCCGGCATCAAGGTACGGTTCGTATCGGCAGTTGACATAGTGGTCGACGTTGATGATCTTGCATGTTTGGGCTTTTCGTCGCTTCTCGAGGCCGGTGCCTTCGACGGGGTCGGAGAGAGGGGCTGCTGTCGCTAGGACAGGGAGGAGGGAAATTAAGGGAACGGAGAATTTGAGGAACTTCATTTTAGAATAAAGGAAAGTGACTGACAGATTGGGAAAATATCTTCTGGTGTGAATGGTGAATGAGGGTCAAGGTATTTGAAGACATTCGTTATTCTCTTATACAAGACAGCCTCGTATTGGATCGGCAGCGGCGCTCGTGTTGAGTATCAAGACTTTCTATAAATACCAGACCCAGCCAAGTTTAGGTTGCATTCTCGTGTTCAAGCTTCGTGATCGCGCAGATGTTCCTTAAACAGGCGATAGGCTCACTGGGGACGAAGATTGCTGTTCAAAATGCAGATGATTGCCGAGGCGTATGGCTGTCTGGCTATTCTAGATGGTATACTAGGTGGTATACTGGGTGGTCCGCCCTCGAGCATATCTACCAGGCTCTAGTGGATGATGCTCCGCCAAATACACTGTGATTAATAGATGACCACGTCAAAGATAAAAATATACAACAGCTGGGAATTCCATGTGGTCACCCACCATACTATAAACCCACTCTTTAGAGCTCAAGGAAGAGTGTCAGGTTCTATTAAGGCACAATAAAGGAAGCCAGTTCTCGTTTTTTCGTTTTCGTTTCTTTTCTTCCTGGCTAGCTATTTTACTCCTCGGGTGGTGATTGACGACCCACGGTTAAAGAGCGATTATCCATCTCCCTCACGATCCGCTCACAATTCATCCAAATCCGGCGTCGGTTCCTCAGCCCCCTGAACCCAAGGTCCTCAACGTCATGATCCTGCCCAGGGGATGTATAAAATTCCCTCAGAAAGCGTAAAAGCCGGTTAAACTGGACTCTGCCTTTCCCTGTCCTATTGCGCTGGGCAGTTTGTATTTGGGACAAAATGATATCCGCACACCACGGCACGTCAAAGAAGAGACGGGACTTCCAGAAGCTGGGCGGGAGGTGCTCGGCAAAGCACCTGACGTCGGGACTTGCGAGGAAGAGGTTTAGCACGGATGAAGTTGGGAGAAGCTCCAAGATGCTCAGTTGATGTTCGCGCGGGAGTAATGAGAGAATGTTGGCCTTGGGCTCTGGGCTTGTCTGAGCGGGCCTGACGCTGAAGGTGAATGAATAGCCTGACCGAGGACTGGCAGATGCACGGTCTAGTAGAGGTTGGCAATTGAATGGACCCTCGGGATCCATTACTGTCCACTAAGACACGGTCGAATTAGACAGCTCTTTTAAACCCGCGTAAACCTATGTTGTTTTTTTATCCAATGAAAGAACCCACCATAGACCCTTTAACTGGTATCCATTCCTGATAATCAGGTTGAAACCTCTCACCGGGCCAATCTGTACCACCTCTATGGAATGCATCCCCGAAGCCCCAATCGACAAGGTCATTGTTGCGATCCTCCAGACCGAGCTCCAACCAATTCCATAACCGGCCCAGGTCAAGATCCCGAGTCACACAATTGGCCTGCAGGTTTTGGTGATGAACACGCTCCAACATCTTGAAGCACGCATCATGTACCAAGTACCCGTCAACGTTGCATTGCAAAACATTGGTATTACCGGGGTAGTGGCATGTGCCGAAGTCGGTATTGACATACACTGCCTAGGTAACACTCGAGTTAGAAGGCGAGAGAGTGGTAATATTGGATGAGTCTGTCTGGTCTCTTTACCAGCGGAGTCAACAATGGCGCCGATGCCTCTGTCTCTGTGCCTTTAACTATGTCCACGCTCTTGTTCGTGACGAGCCGCGCAGCGTCAAGCCACCGGATAGTTCTCGGAGGAAGAAACCTTGCATCGTATCCAAAGCCCTGCTGTGCGGGCATAAAATCCGCGTATCTATATTCTCTATGGTCAAAATCGTCTTCTTCCGGATCGAGGTATTCGAGGGTGCTGTCTGCGAGCAAACGGCGCCATGTGGGGGGCGCGCCGCAGATGTGGCAGAAGAATGGGAACTCTGGCCCGTCTCTGAGTGTCATTGTTGTGTTGCTGATGCTGAGTTTGGTGGGGGCAATCACGGAAATAAATAGAGGGGGGCAGTGGTCTGGCCTAAGGGGACTTCACTTAGTTATAAGTTAGTTTACCCGTTCGGGCGTCCTTAGTCACCAGTAACTAGACAGGGGACTGATTGGCCATGACATGCATTTAGTGAAACACCAGCGAGAAAAAAAAAGGAGAAGGAATATTTCAGTTATAACCTTGAATACTAGGGTTTGCAGCAAGCTTCCACCGACAGCGTCCGAACCATGCGAAGGCTGTATCTTCAAAAGATATAAAAAGGAAATGTTCATGGAAGTGTTCATTCGAATCTTACATTCTACAAAGTCATGTAGAGGATGCCTGGACAAATGCGTATGCATTGTATACGGCCTGGCTGGATAGAAATTTGCAATGGGGGAATAGGATGAGCTTGACTAAGACGATAAGCAAGATTTCCAACTAGGACCAAGGACTCAGCTTGATTTCGCAGCTGTGTCGTGACGCGCTATACAAATGGATATAGTTAGAGTATAGTTAGAGTGCGGGCGGTAAATGGTTATCTGCAAATAGTTGGCTTCGAGCACGAGATCTACCGTGATATTAGAGATGAGAGTTAGGCAAAGACTGCCCCTAATACTTGAAGTAAGAAAGTTCTGCCTATAATATGTGGAAATTGGCTTCTCTGGCGGGGCTTGGTTGCGTGAGGCTGACCTATATTTATTAGCCAGGGATTTCTCTCAATTGGTGATTTCTCTCGGCTGAAGGGGACTGTCTTGGACAGTCTATTATGCAGATGCCGACACTTGAGTATTTGGTATGTGGTCGGCGGTCCCAGCGGAGTATGTTCCAGCTTCTTGGACATGGGGGATGCCCTAATATTACATGCAAGCCGAGAAAGACGAGTGTCCAATGATAGACCCGTCAGAATGGGTTACTACACTAAGATAACTCTCATCCATGGTCAATGGCAAATCTTTCAGTTAAAACCAGTTTTGAAGACTAATAACCATTATATCGTGTATGAGTGTTTTCCAGCGATTGTGCTAAGACACCGACCCATCCATTGATGAGACATTCCTGAAGTAGCCATGGTAAGTATAGAGATAGTGCATGCTTTACGGATACTGATTACGAGAATCACACGACCAACTCGAAGCTAATTAATTCCCTCGAGTGATGAGTGAAGCAGTGCGTACACTGCCGGAAAAGGCAACCTAGTCGCAAGCGCCACCACGGATCAAGAACCGGATTGTCTGAGAAGTAACCTTGACCCTCGTAAACCAAGACCGAAACCAAGACCGAAACCAAGGGTCGCAAAGTAAGCGAGGATGGCAACGTGGCCAAGAAGCGATCTATACCCGATGCTGTACAGGCCCGGTGACACAATCCTCGAAAAATAAATGGGAGGCTATATTTACCCACTCAATGTTGAAAGCCGCGGCGGGCGTGAAAAGAATGGGATTGATTGTGATTTGGCATGTTTCCGGGCCACGTGGTGGAATCCATGGGTTGGCCTTGGTGTAGTCAGACATGATATCATGATCTGTTGTTGTCTTCCGTTTTTGGCTGCTTAGGGTTGGCGAACAAATAGTACGCCGAAATAGCACGGAGGAGCGAGCAGCTGCATAACATCATGACTTGTATATGTTGAGATTATTAGGATGTCAAGAACATATAAAGAGACTCTAACCCTCAGGTCGTATCATCCAACTCACATCTAAATAATCTATTCCTTCAACAACTCAACATGAAGTTATCTGCAATTGCCCCTCTCCTTGCCCTCCCCGGCACTCTCAGTCTCGCCATAAGAGACCACGCCGCCCAGATCACCTTCATCGGCGCCGCTGACGCCCAGTTCACCCAGGACTTCCCAGTCGACGGTTCCATCGTGAAAATCAGTAAGCTGCCATATCTATATAACATGCCTCTATTGGCGTAAAATATTCATTTCGCAATACATCCTAACAAAACCTTCTAGCCAACCCCCTAAGCGTCTCCCACATCTCATCTAACAACCCCGACATCGCTTGTACCTTCAACGGCGTCGACCACGGCACAACCACCGTCGTGGGCGTTGCAAGTGTCGACGTCGGGCCTCCCCAGACTCAGATCCAGGGATCCTGCAGTGCTGGCTCAACACCTCCCAGTCCCCCTATCGAGTCTGCGCCTTCTGGAGGCCAGGTTATGATTACGTTTATCGGGGCGGCGAATGCGCAGTTCTCGCAGGTGTTTGGGCTTGATGGGAGTAATATGGCGATTAGTACGTATCTATCATTGAATAATTTGGTATTCATAGGCTAATGTTGTTTAGGTGACCCGCTGAGCATCTCGCATATCATGTCCAACACAGAAGGTGTCAAGTGTACCTTTAACGGCGTGGATCACAGCGTTACTATGGTTGAGGGTGCGCAGACTGTCGACGTTGGTCCTCCGCAGACTCAGATTTCTGGATCCTGCGTTGCAGCTTGAGGCTGGCTCTGGGGTGAATATCTAGCCTACAGGGTTTCTTGCACTAAGAGTATGAAGATTGCTGGATTCTGCTGGTGCGTTGCTTTGCTTCTTGTTTTGTATTTTGTCATATTTGACGGTGACTGGGATAACGTTTAATTGTAAGTAGGGAACATTGGGAAGGGTGGACGAGAGAGGAAAACCGCTTTTTGTCTCTGCTGTTCAATGTTATAATTTGCTTGCGTATGATTGCCATACCGCTATAACTATAACCCATATTCAAGCCTCGTGTGATTGTATGTATGTAACAGGGCTATCTGAACGTGCCTTCCCTACCAGAAAATACACCTTCACATAAATTATGGTCTATCGCATTGCCCAGCCTGAATAACCAGACACCATTCCAATCCCAAGAAGATATTACCAGCCTACTGTCGACTGTCGCAGAGCTTTCATGATATTCTACCTATCCACTAGAACACAGCGTCAAGAACCACTTACTACCAAGCAAGCATCACTACAAGCAGTCTTATTTCATCGATTTGTATTGAGAAATTACCTCAACGTCCTTCTTTTCTCTCCCCCCCTCCAAACTACCAAAGCTTAACATACGTCCCAACCCTCCTCCAAACCGGCCGGCTGTAATGTTCGTCCATAAGAATAATTTCCTCGGGCGATAGCCGTCGTCTCCCGGAGACGAGATCTGCCGTTGCAGGGTCCCGCCATTCAGTACGGTAGACGACCTTGTATAGCAGCGTCGGAACCCCAATGACGAGGAGACCGAGGATGTATGAGAAGAAGTTGTATGCCGTGAAGGGGGTGTCGTCCTACCCAGTAAAACACTGTTAGAACGGTATCACACATAGACATAGCATAAGCATAACATAGCATAACATATAAGATAAGAAGAAGTGGTGTATTAAAAAGGAGGAACGACATACCAACGGCCTAATCCCACCATAAAGCAAACAAACCAAAAGCAACGCCGAAATAACAAAGACCACCGCCGGGGCAAGCGGCCACCGGAACGAAGTCCAGCTGTAACTCTCCGCGAAGAACGACGCGTTCTGGGCCCTGATGGCTGCGCGGAACCGGAAGGACGTGTATGCGACGATGGCCCAGTTCGTGAAGAAGGATGCGCTGGTGATTGCGATGAACCAGTTTAGGACTTCGAGGCCGTTTCCTTCATTTTATTATCTGTGTTAGCACATGTCGAACTCTGTAACTGGGAATGGCATGTTTGAGAGTGGTAGGTAGGTAGGTAGGTACCACTCAGACTCATATACGTGAGAACAACGCCCACAACACCCGTAAGAAGAAGCGCCCAGCGCGGCCTCCCCCTCTCATCGACATGAGCAATAACCTCCGGAATCAGCTTTTGCAGGGCCATGGTCCTCAAAATGCGAGACGGGAGGTAAATACACTCCAACGCAATTGCCAGAATGCCAATAATCATACAAGCATTAATGATATCAGGCACGCCTCTAATGCCCGCGTCTGCACTGGCAATGACGAACGGGGATGCAGCGGCTCCCGAACCACCTAGCAGTCTGCTGTCTGACGATGGCACGATCACTGAGACCAGCACGGCGGAGACCATGTAGAAGACGGAGACGCGCCAGGGGACGACGTTTGCGGCGTGTGCCATGGAGTATCGTGGGGATTTTGCTTCGCCGCCCAGAACGCCGATGTAGATTTGGTCGCCGATGGCCCAGATGGCGAGGAGGGATGCGCTTGCGTAGCCCTGGTGTTGATATCATGTTAGCATTTCCCCATGAAATCGTTATCAAGGGTTGTGGGTACACCGAATCCATTTTTAAAAGCAGGAAGATCCGTCCATGTGCTCCCGTCTTTGACTGAGCCTGTTGGACCCGCGCCGCCGATTATAGCCAGCGAGACGATAGTGTTGAAAATGAACAGAAACACCTTCACCAAGGATCCGACGTACTGGAGCCAGGCGAAGTAGGTATTTGGCATGAAGAAGACCGCTAGGCAGATGACGACAAATATCGACACTACCCACAAACACTGTTAGCAATGCCAGTCTATTAGGGCATGAGTCAAGATGAGAGACATACACAGAGCACTCTCCGGCACAGCACCTCCCGCCCAGTAATTCACCAAAACAACAAAAAACGTCCCCTCGGACGCAAAGACCGCCGTCCATCCTAAACCCACTACCGTAAGCAACGTACAAACATCAATCTAGTACCAGGTACCAGGAATAGAGAGGAATGTACATACCCAACCACTCCGCCAGCCCCGCCCCAAACGCCAGCGCCGGATCAACCCACCGATCCGCATAATCGATATAATTCCCGGACGTGGGAAACGCAATCGTCATTTCGGCCAGGGTCTGCAGGTGCGCCCAGACCCCGACACACACGGTGAAGTAGGCCAGGATCATATTGCCCGGGCCGCCGTTCGCTAGGGCTTTGCCTGTGCCAATGAATAGGCCGCTGCCGATGTTGCAGCCGAGGGAGATGACCTATTAATATGTTACTTTGGGATTGCTTTGTAGGTAATGGGTAATGGCAGTAGGGTCAATGGTGTGTACATGAACCTGTCTTGGGGTAAACGAGCGATGCAGACTCCCGTGGTTCTCTGTTTCGGTGATGCCCACGTCTACATCGACGCTGGCGGTTGGGCCGAGGTCGAGGTTGAGGTTGAGGTTGGGCTTTGCCTCGTCTAGAGGAATGTGTTCTTCCTTTCCATCACTCATAATGAAAGATGTATGTATGTCAAAACAAATGGGAAAGGATAAGATTGCAGTAGTAGACACGGAACACGACCGAAACCCGGGGTATACGCAGTTTAAATGGGTTAGAAACAGCTCAATAGACTGTGGGCGGGGATTTGATCCACTGTGATGCGGTACATATACGGGGTAATCCGGGGTGGACGAAGACTATTGACTACAGACTGGCATGGCAGCAGGAGGCTGGTGCACTGGGTGCTCATCTTATTACCCCAGATTGGGATATGGGGACTGGGGAGGGAATGGGGCAATCTCCACTTGGCTGACTTGGAATGATTGCCAAGAGATGAATAGCAAATTAATCAAGGCTCAGGGTTAGCTTCCTAATCTGATCGAGGGGGCGATTCTGAACAGACTACGCACGGATCAAATCTACGAACATGTCTATCAAGGAAACCACAAGAATAATAGGGTTACAAGAATAGGGTCAACTAAGAACCAAAACCCGCATATCACTCTCCCCCAAAACACTACTCCACGACAGATTCTGCCTCCCAGGAACCGCCCTCGCAGCCCAAACCCTCCTGATCGCCTTCAGCGCCACCCGGAACATAAGCACCCCATTCGACCGCGTCGACTTCTCCAACCACTCCGCAATCTCCTGTCTCGCCTGGCTCGTCGTCGCCTCACAGCCCGCGATAAACGCCGGCCAGCATATATCCGACGACCGGTCCTTCTGCCGCTCTTTATGCTTGACGTATTCTCGCAAGTGGTAGATCGTCTGCTGCACGTACGGCTGCAGGGTTATGACGTTGATGTCGCGTACTGAGCGGTAGAAGTAGATCACCAGCGCGGCGTAGATCGTTTGTGTCAGGTGGAAGGGGAAGCGCTCTTTCAGGGGTGGAGTGCCGATGGGATCGCCTGGATATGTGGTTTCGTTGTAGTAGTGCTCCCACTCGCAGATTCGGTTTTCGAGGTCTTTGACTTGATCAGAGAGAGTGTCGTGGTGGTCTGTACTGTGTTTATGGCGGCCGTGGCGCAGTTTCTCGACCTTGCTGGCCAGCTGTGTTGTTTCGAGGATGAGCTTAAACAGCGAGTCCGGGATCGAGTAGATCTGTTCAAAGGTGGATTTCGGCGGCGCCAGGCATTGCATGAAGTCTAGGTTTAGCGTGTCGAAGGTGCATACTAGCTCGCCGAGTAGAATGTCCCAGGTACTGGGTTTGTTGGAGCCACCGGCTGGGCTGCCGGTGTCTGCGCTGGTGTCTGTGCCAGTGTCCGCACTCTGGATGTGGCTGATGTAGGTGCTTTCTGTGAGGACGCGGAGGTACACGTAGATGCTGTGGAGCATCTTGACTTTGCGGGACTTTTGGAGCTTGGGGAGCCCGTATAGCGTTATGATTTGTTCGATGTCGTCTAGGTAGTGCGCTGCGTTGTCCATTTCGCCGCTGACGGTCTAGACACCCAAGTTAGTCTATAAAGCCCATCGGATCATGTTAAGAGCCATACACATATCGTCACCATACTCAGCAGCGGCATGAGTATGTTTTTATACTTCTCCTTCTTCGGCAGTCCCTTGGACAGATTCCGCAGCGTCATCTGGAGTCTCCTTGTAGCCTTCTGACGGTACATATTCCCCAGCGCACGCCAGTCTTCAGATACTGCCTCTGGCGAGGAGAGGATGTCCAGGCTGAACGCGCTAATGGCCAACACCGCAAACAAGAGCGATACCTTGGCGTCGCTGCTGTTCCCGGTCAGAGCGACTTCGCCAAGCGTGCTAAGCACATTGGGGATGTAGAGGATTTCCCAGGGGGTCTTGACGTCGGCGGATGCGGGGGTGTAGATTGTCGTTGTTATATTTTGGTAGTGGTCTAGTAGCAGCTTCGCGGTGGACATTGTGAAGCCTTCCAAATCAGCTGGTGGTGATGCCGGGGGTGATACCAACTGGCTGATGGTGAGTTCTGAATCTGTGTATAACTGTGGTTCCTGGGTGACTGGCTCGCTTGCAACCATGTCTGGTATATCGTCTGGTATACAGAGATCTAGCCAATGCTCTGTAATGATGTCATCGGCATCCAGCCCGGTTAGATTATTGGAGAGCGTGCGCCATAATTCAAGATCAGGAAGCTCGGCCGGGGGTATTGGCGATAGACATGGCTCTGGTACAGGTTGGGAGCGAAAGGCATGGAATGGCCCGTGGGAAGCTGTGCCATTCTGAATCTCTGCCTGGTAGTCCAGCTGTTCCAGGACCGCATTGAGTGAGGAGCCGGAGATAAGGGAAAGCAAGTCGGCTGCATTCTGTGCTTGTTGTCCTTCTATAGACTGTTAGTATATTCTTTTAGGGTTTGGTATTTGGGGTATACTTTTGAATAAAGGCTGCCGCCGCACATGCATATCAACCTCGGACTGGTCCAGTTCCAAGTCGAAATCCGCCACCGTCCTGGTCGGCAGCCAGAGCACGCGGGGAGGAGCCGCGGGGACCAGACAGTCCAGGGATCTTTGTTTGCATTGGGAGCACCGGGGGGATATCCGGTCACAGCGGACTTTTCTGGCGCGGCAGTTGAGGCACGAGCTGCCTGACGAACGGGGCATGTCGGCGATGGTTACTGAGATGTTGATTTGGATACAACTCAGATACAGTCAGTGAGAGAGAGAAGACCCCGCAGTCTCCAACTGAGACCGGGCCCACCTGCCAATTCCAGACAGAGCGATCCATGGGCTGTGAAGAATGAATTAATTTAATGAAGAGTATCCAAGTTATTCAAGATACAGATGTTTACTTGATAATATCCATGCTGTAGATCAATGCGGGGCATCTTTCATGTTACCAGAAGGCGCCGGGACATATAATCTCATCTCCAACTCCTCCCATTATATTTATATCATATATTTATATCATATAACAATGACAGCAACCGTCCTTCTAGTCGGCGCCGGCGGAGTAGGCACCATCGCAGCGCTCAATCTCGAAACAGGCGGACTCGCCTCGGTGACTGCAGTTCTGCGCTCGAATTATACCAAAGTCGCCACCGATGGCTTCCACATCAAGTCCATCGACCACGGCGAGATCAGAAACTGGACGCCATCTGAAGGTATCTCTTCTTACCTGAAGCTGTTATTATACTCACAGTGCAGTTTTGAATTATATCCCCCACCACAGCACAAAACATTTCGACTACATCGTCGTAACAACAAAAAACATCGCCGACACAACCCCCACAACAGCAGAGCTCATATCCCCGGCCGTAACTCCTGGAAAGACGGTCATCGTGCTAATCCAGAATGGCCTGAATATCGAAAAGCCGCTGTTCGAGAAATTTCCGCGGAATGTGATTCTTTCAGGCGTGTCCCGCGTGGACTCGCATGAGATTGCCCCGGGGGTTATTGAGCAGGGGGACAATGACCGGTTGATAATCGGGGCATTCCCAAGTCCAAATCCAAGTCCTATCGATGCGGATTCAGATGCAGCTGCAGAAGCAGCAGCGCGCGATTTCGTATATATATACGGCGCAGCGGGTAAGACGGAGTGTAAATACATCTTCGCGGATGAAGTCCCCTTCTACCGGTGGCAGAAGCTAGTCTACAACGCGTGCATGAACACCATCTGCGCCATAACAGGTCTAGACACGGGCCGGATCCAGTTATCCGGGGACGTCGTGGAGAGTCTTGTCAGACCGGCTATGAATGAGATTGTGGCTGCGGCTGCTGCAGTGGGTGTGCGGCTTCCGGGGGATATTGTGGATACGATGATTAGCATTGATCCCGTCACTGCCTATTTGAGGCCGAGTATGTTGGAGGATGCGGGGAGGGTACGTTATTTTTCCTTCCCTGTTTTTCAAGGTGGTGGTGTGGTGCTGATGGTGTAGGGAAATCTGACCGAGTTTGAGAATATCCTTGGAGAGCCGCTGCGAGAGGGCACAGCGCGGGGCGTGAGTATGCCCACGGCGACGTTCTTGTATCATACGCTCAAGGCGATTCAGTGGAGGGTCAAGGAGGAGAAGGGCATGATCACAATTCCGTCGAAGAGTGTATAAACTCTGTAAACCGCCTTGAATTCGTTATATATTGGCATAGCTAGAAACACATTCGGTGGATGAAGCCACTTGAAGTCCACCGGAGATAGCATCACTGAGGAGGAAAGACAGCAATAACATGACCTTTTATAAATATGGACGTGGTCGGCTTGCAATAGTTTACAACTTTATACTTGGTTTTTGTTTTGAGTTTCGGACATACGAAGTTATGGTATCAGACTCGAAAGTTACTACCCCAGTTCCAAGCACTGTAGGGGTCATTTGGTACGAGATTGAATAACACTTTGCAACGTGTCCAGAATTAGCAATTGGCCAGGCATATCATAGTAGTTAATGGGCAGAGGCTGTATAATAACACTTAC
The DNA here is from genome assembly GCF_001890705.1 of Aspergillus sydowii CBS 593.65. Taxonomy (NCBI): domain Eukaryota; kingdom Fungi; phylum Ascomycota; class Eurotiomycetes; order Eurotiales; family Aspergillaceae; genus Aspergillus; species Aspergillus sydowii. Next base: position 257,942 of record NW_024467866.1, read on the forward strand.
TCTCTCCAAAAGCACCCATTGTTTCATCCATATACGAGTCGATTTGATGATAACAACCACTTTCCGATACTTCTAGGCTGGAACTCAGGTTTCCTGCTTCGCCTAGTGGCTCGATACCAAGGTCGTCCGCTGGAATTCCCGACAGGGGAAAAGGAGCATCTCCACCGGCGGGTTGGGGTTGGGTCAGAGGGAGATCGTCTTTCAAAGTTGACGAACTGCATGATTCTGCCGGTGCCAGTCGCGGTGATTGCGAAGGCGAGGCGTAATGTGATGGTTCCTGTCCCTGCTCTCTCGGGTTTATGTCGCTAGCTGATTCATTGTTATTATGTAGAGCGTTTTCCAGTTCCTGCCGCAGGCTCAACTTCAAAAGCCTCGTCAATAGCTGCTCAGTATGCTTTGCAATCTTATTCTTGGACTGAAGTCTCCGACTCGCCCGGATTATGCGTAATATCCCGTCTTTAGCTTCATTTGCTGCTTTACTAAAGGGCAGTACGGTGGGGGCAAGACATAATATTACACCTGCAGTAAAGAAATTCATCAACACGAAGGCCAGACTGAGCTCGCTTTCGTGATGAGCTGGGGACACGCGAGAGACGCGAAGCGCGGCTTTTAGAGAGAGATCCAGTGACAGGCGAATGGCGGGCAGATGCTCAGCGATGACGGTTCGGAACTCGAGCCTTGCTTGGTATTCGAGGAGAGGCCTGTTGATGAAGAGGACGGCGCTATCGTATGTCATTTGCAGGATCTGCGACTGTAGAAACAAGTGTCTGAATGCGCGAGATTCTGGTGATAATGGGCTGTTCTCGTTGGCTGGAGGTACGAACTCGGGATGTTCTCTCCAATATTGACCTTTCAATACGGGGGGTAGTTCGGTCTTCCAGCTATCAAGCGATGCCTGGGAATTAGCAATGGCCTCCACGAGGGAGGCAAACGAGTCAGGAGAGACCGGGGTTTGCAGATTGATAAGTCGAAACCTGTTGAGGGCTGTTCGGATGAGTTCATAGAGACGATACTTTTGGGTATGGTACATCAGGCGATTCGCTTTTGGGTCCTCAAGAAGACGCGCCACTGTTGGTGGTAAGCGGGTATCTTCCAGTTCGGTCATTTCGTGCAGATGACAGAATGCAGCGTCAAGTGACGCTGGCCGGCCGTATATCATAGCGCTATATGTATCTGCTACGGTGATGTGATTCCAGGTCCGGCGATAGACTTGAGATAGAACCGGGTCAGCAACAATTACGGCGCTGGAACAGTGCATGGAGAGAGCATATGCAGAGCGGACCGAGAGACCAAGCATGTTCCATGCGAGACCCGGAGAGCCGTGAAAAATGAAGTATGTTCCCAGGAGGAGAGAAACTTGGACCGCCTCCAGGCTGCATTCATCCATTAATTTCAACACATGCAGCCGGACCTCAGCTATCAGTTCATCCCGCAAGCTCGCTGCTTGTAGAGCGAAAGAAGCTAGTAATGAATGCCCTGGCCATCTGGACTCCTGTGCCACACATTGGAGTCCCACGGCTGCGACAGTCAGAGCCGCTATCACTCGGCCACGAGATCTCTCGTTCCACGTCGACTGACGAAGCAGGGGAGTCACGGCTTGCATAAACTCCGGCTCATGAAAGATACAGATGAACCAGTGCATATGGTCAAAGTAAACCTGCAGAGCAGCCTCCATTACCGCCGGCGGAGGCATGGACATCTTCTCCAGCCTCCACTCGGCTCGAGTATTGGGCTGGGGACTGGCGCGGCCAGGAATGCCCGTCCGGTCATTGGAATAAAGCGTAGCGCGCTGTCCAAAGATGTTCACCGCAAAGCCGACTGCTGAGCTGCTGGCGCCATGGTTTTCATAGGGGCGATCAGCTCCTGCAACAACAGCATGTTGGTTTGACGGTGGGACACGCGTCTGACGCGTTGCTGCAGCTCGCTTCTTCCGACGGGGAGTATTCACGGCATCTCTTGCTTGACAAAACACCCCTGCCCGCACGCACATGGTGCATGGTCGAGCTTCATCGCACTATAAAGGTTTAAGCTTGGAATGCCCCACGCAGTAAGTGAATGATGTACCTTCAGTTTCTGCCGCCGGCACCGCTGGCAGGCACGGGAAACTCTTGGACTTGCACTGGATTCCATCTCGGCTACCAAGGCATTGATATCCTGCAATAGATCCAGACTTTGACTAGCTGGACTGCCTCAGACGGGGACGCGGGGGAGAACGGAAGTCATTGAGAGACCCACACAGACTACACCGTACGGGTCACTGTCATTTTCTCCACCGGATACGGTGCTTACTGCTTGGATAACTTCCGGTGGAAACTCACAGCCCAGCCAAATCCTCCGATAATGGAGCCCCTGATTGCCTCCGTCTCGACGACAATTGGGCCATGCAGGATTCTTGCTCTGGCAGGGAAAAGACCATCTTTTCTGCTTCAGCATTATGCGTCGTCACTGTTGCTGTGACCGCTGGAAGATCGGCAAATTTAGGTGCTTGGCATTTTGAAGAAATCAAAGATGAAAAGTGGGAAACTTTATTTGCCAGAGATAGAAGAGGTTCTATATCCAGTTCACGAAATTAATAGTTATGCCAGGACTCCCAAGCCCGCTCAATATCCGCTATCTCCGCCAGCACGCCCAACGCATGCGCCTGCGGTTCTTCATGTGGACACTGCTGCCCATTTTGCTTAGAGTTGGAATAGTAGTTGTTCCAATTGGGTTCGCGATAGTAGGCGTGGCTCGTCGTATTGTTAGGTTTGCTCTGCGCAACGTCCAGCGCCCTGGACCCGGTGCTTTGGAGCTGGCGGATCGCCAGTAAATCCTGCAACAGGCTGTGTTCTTGCGGTGTTATTCTGAGGGAGTCCAGGAGTGAGGCATCTTGGCTAGAAAGGCTGGGTGCTGCGACACGTCCGATGGACTTGCTGGTTCGAGATGAGGTTGGTTGAAATACGGCCATATTCATAGATAAGCTGGTGTAGCAGGTCGTGTGCGGTAGTTTGAGTAAGATGGATTGATTAGTGCTTAAAGGTGAGATTGGTTATAGTTCCTATGAGCATAGAAGTTCTACATATATGTATATGAAGCATGAACAACAAGAATACTCACAATGCTCTGGTAAACTTTCGTGTTCTATTCCACCGGAAGTACACTGAAGGATGGAGTTGATCCACCGGCTCTCCACTAACCCGTGTGCTTTGCCCTCATTCAATCTGCTGCACACGGATCTCCTTATCCCCAGCTTCCTCGTCCATGAAACCATTCCTGTTATCCGGCTCGAAACTACCAGCTGCAGCCGCCCTCTCCTCCTCAGTCAATCCATACCACCGATTCGCAACATTCGTATCACCAAACAGCGCCCCAATCTCCTCCAGCGTGCGCCCCTTCGTCTCTGGGAAAAGGAAGTATATAATCCAAATATACACAAAGCTCGGACAAATAAGGACCAGGTAGAATTTCCAGCCGATGCTGTCCATCGCAATGGGGGCGGCGACCAGTGTGACCTCGGAAGCGAGATAGAAGGATGCCAGGCCGAATGCGACGCCTGCTGAGCGTAGATGGTTGGGGTATATTTCGGCGATGTAACTATCAAGATGCTGTTAGATGGGATATCTGTGGTCCAGGGTATTACGTACACGTATTGTGTGGCGTCGATGAAGAAGCACCACCAGAAGATATAAAGAAAACAAAAGAAGACGGCGGCTTTGAGGCCAGCCTTGTGTGTAGTACCGATATATTCGGCCGTTAAAGCGCAGAGAAAAATGGCCGTAACCAAGGTCCCGATGGCGCCAATAAGCAGGAGAGAGCGGCGCCCGAACTTGTCGACGTAGAATGCAGTCCACGTGTTACCGAAGCTGTCAATCAATATTAGACCCAGAAGATAAAATTAGACAGGGGAGATACGAACATAGTAACCGTAGTCCAGCACGCATTCAGCAGAAGAGACATTGAGCTCCCCTGCCCAAGCTGACCATATATCAGAACCCCATAATTAGCCATGACATAGACACCCAAGAGCTGATTGCCAAACATAAGAAGGAACCCCGTGAGAGCCCTCTTCCTATTTGGCGCGGTGCGGAACAGCTCAAACGGCCGGTTCGGCAGGGCAGCGTCCATCTCGAACTGCTTCTCGATGAGATGGAATTCCTCACGGGCGCGGACTTGGCCTGGGTCAGCGTTTGTCTTGTGCAAACTGCACACGATGTTGAATGCTTCCTCGCGACGGCCCTGCGAGAGCAGCCAGCGGGGGGAGTAGGGCACGAAGTTCTGGCCCAGGAGGAAAATCAAGGGGAAGACGCATTGGAAGGCGAGAGGGAATCGCCATGCGAACTGGGCGTGTGCGTCTGATCCGGACATGAAGGAACAGCCGTATCCAAGCCATCCGGCAAGGCAGTACCCGAGGGCGTAGGCAATCTGGATGCATCTTTAGTGGCTATAGTTAGCGAGGGCCATGAGGACATACCCCTGTTACTGATACCATTGCACCCCGCGACTCTGGGGTAGAGACCTCTGCCTGGTACATTGGCACTGCATGATGGGTTAGCTCGACATATAGGCGGAGACAAGATACTCACCAACACAAGCTAGAATACCGGATCCCTGAGACGTTACTTCATTATTACCAGATTAATGCCAAGGGTATTTTTATACTCACCATCCCCGCAACTCCACGCCCGACAATAAACATGGCCATATTGACAGCCCCAGCGCACAGCGCCCCGCCTATAATGAGAATCACCGAGCTAACGACCATAGTCCACTTCCGTCCATATCTTTCAGAGCTCCAGACATGGTACCCACAGCCGACAATTGCACCGGCAGAGTTGACTCCATTCAAAGCCGCAATGATGTTCGCTGTATGGGCGTACCCCGGTTCACCCTGGAGAGCTAGGTTGAAGAAGGTGTAGAAGTTGGGCTGCCCGACAGTTGAACCGATAATAGCGAGACCGTAGGCAGTGGAAATCGTGCCAACTGCAGCGAGGACAACTACCCAGAAATTGTATGCGTTGACGATAATATGGTTGAGCATTTTGGATTACGGGAAAGCGTAGGTAAAAGGGAACTCGGTACCGCAGCTACTATGATATTTGTACTGTAGGATTTCATCCTCCACTACTTGACTGTATCCGGTGGAAGAGCATATGGACAATGCGGGGAGAAACCGGGGTAACCCCGCAAGAACCTCCAACAAGAGTCTCGAAAGCTGGGGATAGACCCTGCTTTGCTGTATAAGCTTTAACTAGTTCGATAGTGGGTAGTCGAGCTCCGTTGACCAAAAATTGGGCCTGCCACTGTATCATTATTGCACGGCTGGGAATGCCGGACTCCGCGTTGGAGACGGGCTAGTTTGGTAAAGGAAAATCACTGCATATCTCTTCCTTTCAACCGGCAGACATGCAACCTTTCAGGTTTACTGTCATCTAATGAAGTAAATGAAAATATCAAGACAGAGATGGCAATACTCTGGTTTATTGTTAAGATATACCTAAAGGCTCCACTAGCTGCCTGATTCTAGGGATATCGTTTCCATGATTACTCGGAGCTGCATACTGATCAGCAAAATGGCGTAAAGAATACCACCTGCCACTGAGCACGCAGTATGAAGAACCGAAAACAATTAGACTCAGTTTTGCCTTTATTACCTGTCCAGGTAACTAAGATGCCAGGTTACGCAAGACCCAATCCACTCCATCAACAACAACTTCCGGCTGCGTCAACTGGACAAAATGCCCACTCTCCCTAGCAAAGACAAGCTCGCTCTTCGTAGACAACTTCAAAAACTCCTCCATGAGACGCTCTCCCTTCTCATCCACCCTCTCAATCATCTCTCTCACATAACGCCTCTCCTCCTCCGTCCCATTCCCCCTCGCAACCCCCGCCCTATACAACCCACTCCAATCCCTACTTCTCGTGCCCCCGATCACATAAACCGGTTTACTCCCAAGAAGTGGCTCTCTCTTGCTTAATCCCTTCGCTCGCAGCGTCTCAAAACTGGGTTTATACTCCGAACTCTCTCTTTCTGCAACCACCCCGAATTTATCCATTGACTCTGCCGCCCTGAATTTCTCCCACTCGTCCTGCGTTAACCTATGTTCAGCTTCAATGCCCTTGGCAGCGTACGGCTCCAAACCCGCAGCAACAGTCAAAAGAATCGGATCGGCGATGTCTATCACCAGCGGCGTCGTCTCATGGTTCGCGTCGACAAGAACCAGACCGACGATCCGGTCAGTGCCATTTAAGGCGAAATACTCGTGCGAGAGCACGCCTGCCCAGGAGTGTGCAACAAGAATCAGTGGGTTAGAAATAGGCGCCTTTTCAATTAGACGAGACAGCTCCAAGGCGATGTTCTCTGCTGAGGGGGCGAGAGGGGAGGTCTCTGAGTTGTTGTATCCCGAGCGATCGTAGGTGTAGTTTCGTAGTGAAGGGTTTAGATGTCGTATCACGGCTTGCCAGACTAAGGTGTCGCTTGCGAGGCCTGGGATGAATAAGATTACCGGGTCGGTTGGGCTGGTGGGTTCTGGGCCATGGGTGTAGAGGGCTAGCGAGTGGGTGCCTATATTAACAAGACGGCCGTTTGAAGGGAGGGTTGACACCATTTGGTCGGTTTGGTTAAGTAATAAGGTTGTTTATTCTGATGATATTCAATGCGTGGAGGTGAGTGATGAGGGGTAGATTTAAGTTTGTATGTATAGGTATTTCAGATGTAGGGGCCAGTTACGTCAGCAATAGTATGAAAACAGTGAACTAGAGATACAATACACTACCCAGCTTCTATGTTATAGTTCTGCCAGGAATACCGTAATACCAGTAGTATATGATTATTATTCTATTATATAATCTTATCGACTGGAATAGTCATCCAGTTGATGTCGTTCGAGGGCTTTCATGGTCCCAAAAAAGGACCTCATCTTTGCCATCGAATACGCCGTGTTCCCATTTTCGTTAGCAATATTCAGATCTGCGCCGGCTTCCAACAAAAGACACACAGCGTTCGTATACCCAGCGCGTGCTGCGCTAATGAGGGGCGAGTCCCCAGAGTCGGAAACCGCATTGACATCGACCAATCCAGTCTGCAGTAACTTGCGAATGACAGATTGGTGGTTCCTGCTTGCCGCTCTCCAAAGAGGCGTCTCGCCGCGCGCATTCCTGGTATCTAAAGGGACGCCCTGGGCGACGAGCTCATCCAGCACTGGGCCATTGCTCTCACTGGCGGCGCGGTACAACCGGCCGAGCTGGAGCCATTCGTCCTTGATTACAATTGCGAAGCTCCTTTCGAAGAGTCCCAGTATCCTGTAATTACCAGACGCTGCAGCTGTAGAGAGGAGTCCGTCAGAGAGGCAGTCACGCACATTTTGATTGCTCTTCTTGACCAGGAGGCGCATAATGGCATAGCCGTGTGAAGTGTTCCCAATTGCAGCCATGAGCACCTTCTCGGTGAATGGCGCATCGGGGCCACGTTTCTCAAGTAGAAGTTCTATCACTGCAGTGTCTCTGTTGCTGGCTATAACCTTGGCTAATACTTGCTCCGAGATCTGGGTGTCCGGCCTTTGCTCCAGAATGAGCTTCAGCACCCTATACCCATCTTCGAAATTGCTGGCTGCTGTCTGGAGCACCTCCTCAGTTACGGGGACCCGGTCGCCCAGGAGATTAAACAGCAGCTTGAGTACTTCATGGCCTGACATGCGGTTGCTCACGGCCGACTTCACCACACTCTCCGTCACGAGAGTGTCATCGCCTGCCTATTGCAGTAATTGGCCAGTAAGCCTAGCAGCATGGCGGTATGAGAAGGCCGAGGCTCTGAGAACCCTCTCCGTGATTGGCATTTGGCAGCCGAGTCGCTTGTGCAGGAGCTTGAGTATTTGCTCGCCATGACCGTAATTCTGTAGCGCGGAGATCACCACTTCTTCTGTAATGGTGCTGTCCTTGATTTGACGACTGAAAAGCGCTTCGATTGTCACAGATGCGGCCCCAGCCGCAGCTGCCAGCACCGTTGGGGTGATGAAAGTGTCATCCTGGCAATGATCAAGACAGAATAAAAGGACACCCGGGTCGTAATTGCCTGCTGCAGCCTCCAGAATCCCTTTTGTAAGACGGACATTGTCCCCGTTCAATGTAAACAGACACTTCAGAACATCTTCACCGTGGTTGTCATTTCCTGCGGCTGCTTGCAAGACGTCTTCGGTGATGTGCATACCAGCGTACTGGTAATTGAGCATATGTATCAGCTGGGAATCGCCATATGCAGCTACAGCTCTCGTTAGCTCTGCCGTGAGATGGATTTTTCCTCGCAACCGCTCAAATAGCAGTAAGCTTAGGCTGAAGTCCCCCTGAGAGTTCTTAAGCAGCGAGGACACAGCCGCTGTTGTTATTGGCAGTTCATCTGTATCCAGCCGGTCCAGGAGGATTGTGATGTTCTCTCTGCCGGAATAGTAATTTCGGGCTGCTGCCTCGACGACGACTTCGGTGAACTCGAGACTACTGCCGCTCCGGTCAAGGAGTAGGGAAAGCTTTCTCGTCCCAAAGTTACTTCGCACCAATTGCTCAAGGACTTCCTCCGGTATCGGCTGGCGGATATCTAGGTGGTCAAGCAATTGCTGCAGTAATCGATGGCTCCCGTGGTCCAGCGTGGTCTTGAAAAGACCCTCTGTGACTGGTAGCTCCCCTTTATAGGAAGCTAGAAGCAGGGAACTCACTTCTTCGCTCGATGTTGAGTAGATTATTGTGTGTAGTAGCTCCTGCGACATCTGTACCTCACAGGCAGGATGTGTGAGGAGCAACTGGAGCATTTGGTTCCCTTTCTTGATATCTCCAGCAGCGGCTCTAAGTAATTGTTCATTTAAGATGACCCTGCCTTCATAGCCAAGAAGAAACTGCATCGTCGCTTTATCTTGACTTTGTGCGGCTGCTACGAGGATGTCCTCAGTGATGGCGATTGGGCCTCCTTCGTAATCTTTCAGAGCTTGCATCATTAGTCCAGCACATCCTGCCGAAGCAACATTGATCAACAAGTCCTCTATATCCACCAAACCCCTTTTTACATGCGAGAGTAGTACCTGTATTACGGCCTCTCTGCCGTCCTTCCCTCTGGCTGCAGTTTCAAGCACCACTACTGAGCAGGGAAGTTTGTCTCCAAAACCACGTACGAGTCGGTTGATAATTTCTGGTCCAATGACCTTGTTGTATGCAGCAGTGATGAAGGTATTCGCTGTAACTGGGAGCCTCTCTTGTAGCTGATCAAGCAACAGATTCAGCATTATCAGGCCCAGTGCTTTGTTCGACACCACACGCTTGAGAGCTCCTGCCGTGATTGGGATCCTGTCGCCCAGGCGTGCGCAGAAGAGCCTGAGTATTGACAGTCCGTTGCGCCCCTCATTTAAGGCTGCGTTTTCGATAACGCTTTCGGTAATCATGGAATCATCTCCAAGGCGATGAATTACTGATTGCATGAGTCCCTCCGTTCCTCTCCGCGCGAGGATGGAAAGCACTCTCTCGTTAAGGAGGTCTGTTATTTCCCTAGTCAGCACGAGCTTCATCAGACCTTCGTGTCCAGTGTTGGCTGCCGCTTCAAGAAAGTCCTGCGTAATGGGAATTCCCTCTGGTCGACTTTGCAACAGGAGTAGCAGCACCTCGCCACCATGTCTCGAATGGGATCTTATGAGGTTGGCCAGCAGCACATCTAATGCTGGGAGCTTACCACCAAGCCGATCTAGGATAAGCCGCAGCAGCTCGTTGTACTCGCTCACGAGATCTTCCCTGTGGTGCCATAACTCTGTCCTTGTGCTCCAATGGCTGAAGAGATTGATGTCCGGTGTAATCGGGAGTCTATCCCCGAATCGACTGAGGAGAAGCTTCAGCATCTCAAGGCCATATTCCATATTCGAAACAGCGGCTGAAGCAACACCAGCCGAGGGTGAAACTCTACTCCCCACTCGGTCCAGTAGAATATTCATCAAAGAGGCATTGCCATGCATTGCCACAGTTTCCAGCACGTTTTCGGGGAGAGAGGAGGATATCGCCAGCCTATTGAAGAATAGTTCGAGAATTGCTGGTCCATTCTGTCTATTTCGCGCCAGTTCCCGGATTTCATTGCCAGTAACGGACAATTTGTCTCCCAGCCGCTGGACCAGGAATTCAACGGTTTCCATACTCCCATTGCCGACTGCCTGGATAACAAGCGCTTGCGTAATGTGGATTTCGCATTCCCCTCGATTAAGGAGAAGCTCGACCATTTGCCTTCCAGCATGCTTGTTCCCTACTGCAGCCTGTACCACAGCTGCCTCTTTCATGATTCTTCCGTGCGTTTGCTCAAGCAGAAGCTGGAATACGTCGACGTGGCCAGCTATAGCGCTCTCTTCTAGCGGTGTCCGCCCTCCCGAAAATAATGCATTAATATTGCAATTCGCTTGCTGTATTGTTGGCTCAGCGAGTCTCTGCAGTGCGTGGTGAATTAAGCATGGAATCCCCCACCGAGCTGCAATATGAAATAGTGACATATTGAAAGGAACTTTGGCGTAATGTGAGCGCCCCCTTGGAAACCGAATGTACTCCAGCCACTGCTCTCGTATCGTAGAGCGGAATTCAAAAAAGGGCCTATGGCGTTCTAGAATGCTGAATCGATCTTTCGCCAGATGCGCATGGGCCGGCCAGTTTTCAGCGGAATACTGGAGGAATGATGAGTGAGCTATATCACTCACCTGCAACTCGCTCAGCCTGGATGCATCAAGGAGACGGTCAATGCAGGAATTTGCAAAACTGGCGTGTGCATTCCTCTCATCCACCACGCGGTGATGCTCGGAGCTGGTCAAAAAGTCCTTGAGAGACTTATGTAGCAGCGATACTATCGACCCTTGAACGACGATCACCAGTCGACACATTGTTATATCCTCGTGGACATATGCGAGTCTCTCCTCCAGGCCCATGTCCGTATAGAGCTGACAGGCCTCCAGCAGCTCCAGTATGGTGAGTGGTCGGCGAGCAGTCGCAACGAAGCCAAGGATGCGGATGATTGTATCTTGGTTGTCCGCATTTTGCTCTATGGCTCTATCAAGCAGGCTCCGATATAAAGAGTCAAGCGAGCGCGGTAGTTCTTGCAGCGTTTTGACTACATCTCTTAACCTGACACGCATCAGTTCATCGCATGCTATACCGACCCACAGGAAGGTCCCTTCGGCTTTTTCTTTCAGGATTGCAATGGCCTGGTCTTTCAAACTCCTAGGGTAATTTTTCTTGCGTGCTAATTGATTCACCTTTTGGTGAATAATCATATCAAGGTCCCCTTGTACCTTGTCGTAAGCGCCCAGATCATGGCGGGGGAAATCATCGAGGTATCTCCTAATTTCCTCGTACGGCCTGCTGGTGATCAGAAAGTGTACTCCTGGAGTGCTCTTTCTTGATAAGAAGCTGTCACTTATTTGGGCAAGTAAAGTCTCCTGAGCTGTACTGTCGCATTCATCCAGAGCATCAATAATGCAGTAGATTTCCCCGGCATGTTCTTGTCCAATTTCCATGAGGAGATCCCATAACGCATCAAACGAGCTGAATAATTTGTCTCCCTGGATATCGTATCTCATTCTGAGCGGTCTCATAAGCTTCCGGCTGCTGTGGGAAATTTGATAGAGCAGACCGCGTAAGATCCCAGTAGCAGTCCGCCGATCTTCAGAGTTCGAATCGCAAAAGAAATAAACAAGGATCTTATTCCTTTCACTGAAGGACGGTGTGTCGGGGAGCATTTCCGCCAGTGCGATGGCCATTGTTGACTTTCCAATGCCCGGGTATCCGTATAGCCATAGAATATTCGATTTATCCATAGCCCTGCCAGGGGGGTTTCCACTCCATGCTTTCAGTTCGTCTGTTTCCAGGATCCACTCGCAAGTGCCAGGGGCGCGACCTCCTCTTCTTCGCTTCAATGCATTCATGTCCGTCTCGGGATCAGTCAAAAACAGCCTTTGCAGGCAGCGCCTTTCGGGTTCGGTCCATTCGTCCTCTGTACAGGGGCATTAGAAGCGCTGAAACTTTCCAAAATGAAGGCATACATACTTGTCTCTGTGGTTCTGGGATTCGATGACCGAGGCACCGATGATAGAAGCAGTCGAGCGAATGCTGCGGCGGTTATTGCCGCGTATCCCTGCCATCTCTTGTTCTTGTGTGAGTCTGAGTAGTCGCAAATACCACGAACTACCAAGCAAGGCAGATGGTTCATGAGGCCCGCTGCTTCCATCTCAAAACAAATGATTCCGTGTCTTTCCGCCAGAGTATCTCGCACTGTCGCGTCTTTGATCACCTGGTTGCCCGATGCAATAAGCCCGTAATGGATCATTGGCTCCTCCGGTGAGTCGCGTTGTTTCCGCTGGATAATTCCCTTCACATCGCATGTTTCACAGTTCGCCTCAGACCCGTTGTGCGCGTACGCTGCGTGAAACAGCTGGTCGTTACCCTGCCCGGGGTGTGCAAACATATGACTTGTCCTGGAGCTTCGTTTCGAGAGCAGAGAAGATATTGGCTTCTCCTCGCGTCTGTAGTCAGCTTGGTATCTGGAGATACTGGTCAAGAGTATCTCCGGCGGCTTGTTCAGTACACCCATCTGCTGGAACTGCCCATCACCCATCGCCTTGCCGTAGTCGTACTGCACCACTCCCCCGTAAGTTGCAGTGGGCTTGCTAACAACGATGTCGCCTAACCGGATGTCGATGTCCTTGCTTGCACTAGGCACCCCGCCTCCAATCCCAACCAAGAGCCCGAACTGGATTCTGGGGAATGAGGAACGCAGATGCGCCACCACGGTAGCGGCCGGTGTTATCCCCAGCACACCGGCTGGCAAGCACGCCATCACGACATTGTGTCCGGCGACGCTTCCCAGGATATATGAGTTTGTGTCCGTGGGTGGCTGTGCGAGCTGCTCGTGGATTTCATCGAACATCTCCTTCCCGGCAGACAGCTCCAGGGATAGCGCCGTGATCCATGCCACGGTATAGTCCGCGTGCGAACGGGACATATTTCTCGAGCTGCAGGATTGTTGTAGTCAAGACGAGGACAAGAGGCGGGGTTGATGCTGGCTTGGCTTGGCATCTGCCGTATCCTCATTGATTACGATACGAGGAAGTCCTTACTGAGCTTGACCAACTCGACTGCTTTCGCTAATATATGCTATACCTCTTCTGCCTAGCTCGGCACATCTCCTAATAAGACTAGATGCATAATTGCCTACTAAGTACAGGGTGTAACATGAGATTCGCATATAACACCTATACGTGCTCCAACTCCTCCCTCATAGGGGCTTTAACCTCCCTGTCTCCCGCAATAATGGCAGCCAGATCGCGCTGCATCTCCGTCTCCGTCCCTGGCCCGTCGAAGATGACGGCAATCTCTTCCAGAGTGTGGCCCTTTGTCTCAGGGAACACAAAGTAAACAACAGCAACGAAACTCACAAGAAGGCCCAGGTACACAAAATAGAATTTCCACGCTATGGCGCCAAGGGCAATCGGGTTCACGAACTGGTTGAAGAAGCCCGCCCCAAATTGCGCCGTCAGGCTCAACGACAGACCCTTGGTGCGCAAGTAGAACGGCATGATCTCGACAGGGTATGCAATCGAGAGCGGGGTATAGGCGATATCGTACGCGCCGTAGAAGAGGTACAGGAATGCCACTACCGCACTCCCGGCAGCTTGGATGGCCGATTCGGCAAAGACGGCTGATAGCGCAGTCACCAGGGCGAAGAAGAGCAGCATCAGCGTCGTGGACAGCATCCAGAGAGGGCGTCGCCCGTACCGCTCGGCTGCGACGGCGCCTCCCGCGGCGCATACGGCGTTCCAAGCCTGCAGGCCTAGGTTTATGGCCGACTGCTGGCTGGGATTTGTGATGCCGACGGATCGAAGAATTGGTGCGAGATAGTACGAGATGACGCCGTTGCCTGCCCATTGGATCATGAACCCGACCAAGATGCAAATGGCAAGGCGATGCCTAGTACCCTTGGTTGCAAGGAACGCAGACCAGCCACTCTGGTGGGTTTGGGATGCCGAGTTCTCGAGATCGATTGCGCCGCATATCTCACTGAACTCGAACTGAACCAATGGATCCGACGTGTCGCCATTGCCGTGGTAGCGGGCGAGGATCTGCAAGGCCTCGTCCCGTCTGTCCTTGGATACAAGCCATCTCGGGCTTTCCGGGACAATAAACAGTCCCAGCAACTGAATTGCCGGGAATAAACACTGCACAAGACAAGGAACCCGCCAGGACCATGCGTTCCCCTCGATATAAAGAGTCCCCAGACACACCGCAGCGGCCAGGATAGCGCCCCAGTACCAAGTAGCCTGGAAAATGGCGGTCACAACACCACGATGTCGCGGATGTGCAATCTCCGTCGTCAGCGGAGGCGCGGCGGTCTGTGAAAAGCCTAGTCCGATCCCCATAGCGATTCTGGTACCAAAGAAGGCCCACCGGCCGGTGGTTGCCGCCTGGACAACACTGGCGATGACCATTATGGCTGAGCCAAGTCCGACGGACATTTTACGACCAAAGTAATCCGCGAAGTAGGAGGCCGGTATAAAGGTGACTGTCCCTCCTAGGGAAATCCCCGAAATGATCAGACCTTCCATGTTCGAGCCGATATCCTCGCCGACATTCTTCGCAACTGTAGATCGGTCAGCACTGCATAGCCCTAAAAAGAGAAAAGGAAAAAGAAACTAACACATCGGAAGAGTCAGGAGCCCATTCATCAAAGCCCCATCGTAGCCATTGGCAGCAGCAGAAGCAAACATGAGAATGACGCCAAAATTCAGACGTCGTAGGCCCTTATCCTTGAACCAACTGGCATTCGTATTATTTGGTAGAGCCCGATACACGTCTGCGCCGGATGAAGACACAGCTCCACCGCCAGCAACCATGGTGGTAGACTGGTAGTACTAGAAGAGCTGCTGAGGGTGCTGAAGTGCTGCTATAGGGAAGTCGATGGTAGCCGGATTGCTGTAATTTATTCAGCGGACAAAGATAGGACTTCGACGAGGGAATCATCCGATCTTATAGACATCTTGGTTCCAAAGGGTCTGGAGTTGTTGTTGCCACTCCTCTTTACCCCAGACCAAGTTGCTTCATGGAGAGTGTGGGAGAACGCATTGTTCACCGAGAGTGCACGGCCACATGGTAATTTCTGCAGTATGGGCACCAATGAGAGGGCGCACAACGGCGAAATTCCCGGCAAGATTCGCGGCCGGATTATCGGGGGACTTGCCGGTGAGATTATCTGGACGGCGTGATAGTGGGTCATAGACTCATAGTACATGCTTGCAAGTCATACGAAGTGCTGTTGGTCGGAGGCCATAAATATGGCAGCTACCAGCAGGACATGTAATTGTCCCTCTCAGATCCGTCATTATTGTCGATACCATGTCACAGTCCAAGACAGAGTCATCGCCCGTCAACGCGGCCTGGTGGAAAGAGGCCTCGGTCTATCAGATCTACCCTGCTTCGTTCAAAGACTCCAATGGCGATGGCATTGGGGATATCCCGGGCATTGTATCTGAGCTGGACTACCTGAAGGCCCTTGGGGTGGATCTTGTTTGGCTCTCTCCAATACTTCAATCGCCACAGGTGGACATGGGCTACGATGTCTCGGACTATTATCAAATTCACCCAACGTATGGTACAATCAACGATGTGGACGCGCTGATCGAGGGTTTGCATAAACGGGGGATGAGATATGTCATGGACCTCGTTGTCAACCACACTTCAGACCAGGTGAGTGACTGCAACACTTATGCGGCTCGGATTCTCTAACTATTTACCAGCACGAGTGGTTTAAGCGCTCTAGATCCTCCCGAGACAGTGGGTTTAGAGACTGGTACATATGGAAGAAGCCCAAGTACGATGCAAACGGCGTCCGCCAGCCGCCGAATAACTGGAGGGCGTATTTTGGAGGTATGGCCTGATCAAATGCCCACCCCTATATCGAGTATAGAACTAACATATAGAAGGTTCTGCGTGGCAGTACGACGAAACCACGGACGAATACTATCTCCACCTGTTCGCGCCTGAGCAGCCCGACCTGAACTGGGAAAACCCCAAAGTCCGCTCCGCCGTGCACGATATCATGAGGTTTTGGTTAGACAGAGGTGTCAGTGGATTCCGCATGGACGTGATCAACATGGTCAGCAAGGATCAAAGCTTCCCAGATGCGCCCGTCACCGATGCAAACTCCCAGTGGCAGCACGGGGCGATGCACTACTGCTGTGGGCCACGTCTCCACGAATACCTACAAGAGCTAGGAAAGATCCTGCAGGAATACGATGCCTTTTCCGTCGGCGAGATGCCGAACGTGTATGATCCCGCAGAAATTGGCAGGGCAGTTGGATTCGACCGCGGGGAATTGGCTATGGCGTTTCAATTCGAGATCATGGACATCGACCATGGGCCTGACGGCAAATTCTCTCCACACAAATATAGAATGTCGGACCTCAAGCATATCGTCTCCAAATGGCAGGACTTCATGTACCAGAATGGGGGCTGGAACGCCCTCTATCTCGAAAACCATGACCAGGGAAGGACCATATCGCGATTCACCTCGGCGGGTCCAGAGCACCGCGCCACCGCAGGGAAAATGTTGGCCACCTTCCTGGGTCTCCAAACCGGTACCCCGTTTATATACCAGGGTCAGGAGATCGGCCAGGTGAATGTCCCAAATACCTGGGGCATTGATAAGTTCAGGGACATTGAGACCTTGAATCACTGGGACGAGATCATTGCAGCACATCCCACCGACGCGGAGCTTCACAATATGACGCTGCAGGAATTCCGCGTAAAGTCTCGCGACAATGGACGCACCCCGATGCAATGGACCCGTGACAGATTCGCAGGGTTTACGGCTGCGCCCAACGGCCCGTGGATTGACGTCCATGATGACTATGAGGATTGGAATGCTGCTTCGCAGGTGGGAAACCCAAACAGCATCTTCCAGTACTGGGCAAAGGTTCTTGGTTTACGCAAGACGCACATGGCCGTCTTCGTGTATGGCTCCTACAGATTGGTTGATGAGGCGAATGATGACCTGTTCATCTATCTGCGAGTAAACGGAGGTCAGTCCGCTTTGATATTAGCCAACTTCACTGGTAAAGAGGTAAGCTGGGTTGTTCCGGCGGAAGCCATTTCAATCCTGGAGAATGGCGTTGTGCTACTGGAAAACTACCAGCGTCACCGCTCGGTGCTACCGGATGGCACAGTGACTGTTAAGCCGTTCGAGTCCTTCGTGGTGTTTCTAGATAGTCCGAGTGACAGTGCTGGGGGGAAACTGTGAAATACTTCAAGAAACGTCGCCGTAGGTGATATATTCACCATCAATCCAATTCTTCTTCATCAAGTGATTCGATGGCCGGAGAGTCACCATATTCAGGCGTGGGAAGCGCTCTAATCTGCCGGTACGGGATTCCCAATTCATCCAATTTCCTCTGAAGTACCTCAAGGCCATACGGCCTGTGGCTCAGA
Organism: Aspergillus sydowii CBS 593.65; assembly: GCF_001890705.1. Classification (NCBI taxonomy): domain Eukaryota; kingdom Fungi; phylum Ascomycota; class Eurotiomycetes; order Eurotiales; family Aspergillaceae; genus Aspergillus; species Aspergillus sydowii. The sequence goes on from NW_024467866.1 coordinate 275,399, forward strand.
GATGACAGCAAGTAGCACAGATGGTGCAATGTATCGTATATTCCACCGGAATTGTGATGTAGAAGTGCGGGAACACACTGGATCACATCCAGCAGGGTACTTGTAATTTCGAACAGTTTTATAGCCTGCATTTAGTAAGCCAGGTGTTCATATTTACAATGGAGTAACTCACCATCCCAGGACCATGGGCCACAAATGTCTCCTGGGGCACGTTGGAAATGAGCACGATGGCGTCTCTTGCCACATTGACCGGGTAGGTCAATCTCATACTGTCATCAGCCGAGGCGCTCGAGAGGAAGATATTCTTCAAGGACATCTGCCAGAGTAGTACTCGGAGCCACTGCTGGGTAATGGCAATATCAGTTCTTTGTAAGGCATGGTAAGCCGTGGGCCACTGCAGTCGCTGGCGCAGTTGACTCTGTAGCCGGCAGAGCATCTCTTTACTGCACATGGTGGTATTCGAGCCGTGAGGCCAGCCGCCGGAGTCCAGAACGCCCTCGACGGAGACGAATAGGTTCACGAGGCTATCGAAGGCCTCGACCAGATGGAGTTCATCCAAACGGTCGCGCGGTGGCGGGTGGATTGAGTCTCTCAGGCAGGTATTGATTCCATGCTGGATGGCGTGGCCCCTTTCGGTGACATAGAGAAGCCAAAAGGCCCTCCGCCGATATCTCTCGTCTTCTGACGCGACATGTTGATATGTATCTTCCTTGTCTAGCCCCTGGAGCTGACACGATGTTATAGACTCCCGGAGCAGGAGCGAGGCCGTCTTCATCTTGTTCCTGGCCCCGTAGTGGAAATGAAGAAACAATGGGACCAGGACTGCCTCGAAAGTACTGCTTTCACGGTAATCGTACATCGTGCGGCACCGGTCTGACTCATTGGCAAAATCATCGGCCGCGGCAGTGTCTGTCTGTGCAGCTATGCGGGCGGCCTGGTCGTCCTGATGGCACTGCAGCTGAGCGCAGGTCGCTGCGCATACCGCGAATGCCAATGCGCGCAGTTCATGGTTGTCCATGTCCTGCATGAGAGAGTCGCGAAGACGCGCGGTGTCGACCACAGGCCAGACGGGATACATTCGCTGCTTGTAAGTCTCCAGGTGGGCTAAGACATCTCCAAGATGCAGGTGTGACGGCCAATTAGACCCAGAGGCTGAAAGCGCCGGCGCTCGGTCTCGCAGACCCTGGAGGCGCCTCTTGATGTGGGCGTACGTTCCAGCTCGTGGACCTTTCGGGCCTGGCCTTGCCACCGGTTTGAGATAGGAGCATTCGAATCCAGCCTGGACGCAGCCCTGGCACGGTTGGCCGCCGCTGCACCGCGATTTGCGAAGAGAGCACCCATCGCAGGCACGCCGTCTAACCATGGCGGTCGCATAAGAAACTTGGAAGAAGTTCAATTGTGATTACCGGATTATTGTCGGTTATTTCGTCTCGCTTGGCAGTCACGTGGCTCTCACGGCCTGGTGTTCAAGTATATATTCTGAAGTTTTATATAATATAGTGAAATTCCTGCCGTAGCTTTTCATAGTAGTGGTATTAATTGCTGGTACCAAGATCAGGCACTAAATACAACAACAACAGACTCTCAAAATGGTAGCAAAACTCTAAGAGAGCTGCCGATGTCCAGTTCGGTCCAGCAGATCAATGATAGAAAACAAGAGCCTTCTGGGAAAATGAGTCCTTCATTAATACAAATATGGGATAGAAAATTGCCCTTAAGTAGCAAAAGAGAGAAACAATGCGCATCGAGTCCAACCTTGCCTAGGAAATTCTGAATCTCTGCACATAGACTGTTGAGGTTTTGGCGTGGTAACAAGATTCGGGGCAGCGAGACCTATTATGCTAGGGCTATTTGGTCTAGACATGCTACTGTGGCTTGAAAATACACATCTCGATTAAGGCAAAACACAATGAATAATAATCAAGCATAAATGGATAATAGTAATATAGCTAGTCAGTATTCTTATGCTAGATTCTCATGAATCAATTGTTTATACAGTAGTACTAAGGAGACTCCTACCGCTGTATCGCTGAGTTGGAGGTATACCACGCCCCCGACAAGGGGTGCATTTTATTCAGTCGGAAATTGGAGACTTTCCTGAGTCTCGCAATGCAATTTTGAATAATGTTACTATTTGTAATCAGAGGTCATGGAACGAGAGTCATTCATCAAGCTGCCAAGGACAGGCTATATCACGGACTGCCATGGTCTGGGCGTGAGAACGTCAAACACGAATAAGCCAGTCATGAAGCACTATCCACCTCGCAAACTGTTTCCATGCTCCACAATTCGGCTGCCGATCTGCCCTGCAGGATGGCTGATGAGCCGGGGCTGAGCCGCCTGTCCGCCTCAATCCGACTCGTCTCCTGATATCTTCAGGATCCAGATCCCAGGATCTGAATTAGCAGCCACGGTTCTGTGTAGACAGCCAAGGATCTAGGTATCTTTAGCTGCTGGCGGGTGGAGTCTTCAGCTGAACAGCGGATCATTCTAAATCATCTAACTCATCCCGTATCCACTGCCGTAATTACACCGCCGAAGAACTCCCGGCGAGAAGATGCCCTATCGCAGCCTTGCCAGCCTCCTCAGCCCTGACACTAGACGAGCGGCCCCCATGTTACAGGTGTCTATTCCTTAGTTCCAACGGCTATATCAATGATCTGCACCGGTCTCTGCTTCATTCGTGCTAGTAAACAAAACATTGTATAGTAACGAGAAAATTCCTCATTCCAGTAGTATGCCATGTCGGCGATAACACTGCGGACTTAGGGGATGGGAAACCTATATAAAGGGGTAAACGACCAGCGAAGAAAGAAACCCATCCATCCATCCATCCATTCATTCATTCCATCCCAAACTCACTGAAAGGAAAATCCGACTACAAGTCAACCCTTCAACATGCGAGCCCCCATTACTCTACTTACCGCATTCCTAGCCGCAGCCGTGGCCCAGGACTACCCCTTCACCGAATACGTCTGCGAAACCAGCGACGGAAGCCCCTACCTGCACCATGTAAACCAGCTCATCGACGGACTCCGCGGCGCTCCCCAGGGCGACAGACTCTGCAACACCGGCAGCGGCTGCGGCGAAACCATCACGGCCTACTCCGGCGGCGGCGGCGCTGGCCTTATGCTTTGTGGTGATTCCTACCGAGTATGATACCTAACTCCACATTTTGCCTTTATAAACAAACAGTTATATACTTACTGACTGACTTGTCTAGTGCGGTCTCAGCGATAACCTCCCCTGTGCGGGACCCCAATGCGGTGGTCTCTACGCCCGTGTCGCTGGCGAGGCGGTTGCTGGCATCCGGGACAACTGCCAGGGGCCTGACTCGAATGGAGATACTCGTGTCGGTGGTATCCAGAAGGTCCACTATAGTGCGGATTATGTTTCCGAGGTCAGACTCTTTACCCGCCCTGGCTAGGTTTGCAGTTACTTAGCCTAGGCCTAAGACGCTTGAAAAGGTTTAAAGAGGACAGATGAGTGGATGGAAACCTATATAAATTGCACAATTTGACAAGGACCGGTTTGTCCGGGGACAATACAGAGGTGTAACTGAATGATTAAATGGATGGGAAGAGAGTAATATCTCATTGTAGAATCTCTAATCAGTTGTACCTATCTCATGGTCTTTCGTAACCTCTATAAGCTCGAAGGAATGATGGTTGTCGGCACAGGAAATGTCAGGGTTTCGTTTGATATGGTTTCTCCTATCGGTGGTAGGATTTGAACCAATATTCACTGTACCTAGAGGAGCCGCCCGCTGCAGAATCCCGAACGATGGCACTTTAAGCCTGAAGCTGGGGAGAACAGAAAGAACACCATGCAGGCGCTCTACATTAATCTTAATTATACTTACACTAGTACATACGACCACAGGGTGTGGAAAACAGGGCTTCTCGTCCGCTCAGCCGTACTTAAGCCACTATTATCTAGCTAGAAGTAATATAAGCCCTGGGTGCCTCGCTGCATTTCAGGGTAATAAACACTAAGACTTAGGCGAGTGCAGGTGAGATAGGTTATAGCAGGGTGAGAATATTACGCACCTGGGTAAGGAATGGTGGGGAAACGTGAGAAGAGTGAGAAAGAAAATCTGAGCCATTACCTTGATTCCTCCAGGCTTAAGTTAAATAGCGAGAGCTTTTCTACTCATATCTAATACTTTTCAGCTATACATGAGATATCTTTATCTTTACTTAATCTATATTTTCCCCTATCCCATCACTCATGTGACGAAATAGCCTTATCCAAAGAGGAATTGGAACATCAGAAGCTTGAACTGCTTCAGAAACTTGCAAAATTGCGTGGATTTATAGAAGAATATCAAACGGAGCCTATTAAAAAATAGAATGTTGTCAGCCGCAAGGATAAATCCCCGACTACTGATGAGAGGTATGAACGTGCTGTTGATAATTGGAGAACGTAAGTCTGGTCAATGCCAAAGTTGAGAATATTCTATAATAGGAGTTATTAAGCTCCCCATGCGTTCTTGGAAGATGCAGTTTTACAAGAATATGACAAGTGCAGCAGGTCCTAACCAGTCTCATCCCGTTGAGTTTAATTTGGGCTGTTCCGTCGATACAACGCACTCAGAGACTCGATACGGCTTGCACCCATGCAGTGCGCGGGAGCTCGAAAACATTTGGGTTCGACGGGGTTTAGCATCATGGACGTCATACATCATGTGGATTTTGGGGGGTGGGGCAGAAAAGGGTGAGGTGGCAGCAGACGTCTAGGGCCAGGGCCCAGCAGTCCGCCTCTGGTGACCGTAAGACACGAGTCTGGCGTTTCAAGGTAGGCGAAGTGATGCGGCTACTCAGTTTCCAAGCATGTTTGCCTCCTCAACGCCTTAGTTTTGGTGAAGGTTTCCACCTATTGATCAAATATTAGCTCAATCCGCAACGCTGGAATACGCCGGATGCACAGCCCTGGATTTACTTCCAGCTTTGAGGACAGCTACGCCTACCCGTCTGTAATAAGTAATGCCCAGATCAATCGATAAGAAGAAGTAAAGAACACGCATCAACCCGATGAGGCTGTCAACTTAAGAACTTCACCCACTCCTACGAAGGGTTCCCTTGCTGTAAAGCCATTCTCAATTCCACCAGAGTTTTAATATGTCCTCCCACATCAACGCCGAGGTAACGGCTGCCCTGGCAAGCCTTGGGCTTTCCTACCAGACTCCTTCCATCAAGATGCTTCCAAAATTGTGGAGCTCGGCGCCATATCCGTCGTACGATAAAAGGACCACAGTCTCACTAACCGCAGACCGAGTTCTGAACTATCGAGAAGTACCATGGCGGTGACGGCTGACGCCATTTTTGCGCGCTTTGCCAGTATCTTGAAGATCTCCAAGATGCCTGCCCTATGGCTGAAAGAGCGCAACTCGCGGACTGCGTAAAATGGAGACCCTTCATCGGCATATTGATAGATCATCAAAGGCTCTGCTGAGGCATAAAACCATGCTGCCATTCCAGCTATCCCTTGGAGAAACGCTAGAGGTGTGGCATCGTGACAATCGAACCAACGCCGCGAGTAGAGTCCGCAAGGGTGCCACGTAGCGTTGAGCTTGCCAGACCTTGTTTTGTTTTCTCCAAGAATGACAAGCCTGGATATTTCAACAATAAAGGGCAAGCTGGAAGGGGAAACCTTTTTTTTTTTTTTTTTTTCGCCATTCTTCCAGCGGTGGACTTGATCCCCCAAGTTCCATAGTATCTGGGAGCTTTCATCGCGAACTGAATCCTAGCTTCCTGTTCGACTAAAATACGCCTCGTTTTACGCCCTTTTGGTCACAATCCTAAGTTCAAATATCATTTCTGCGAGTATTTTGCTAGTAATAGTTTGTGATCCTGCAATCACAAATAGGTGTCAGAAACGACGAAGCTCATAATACACCTAATAAAAATCCGAGACACCTTGAACATCTGTCTTATGTAGAATCGGTACAGAGGCTTCTGAGAGTTCCAGCCGGACCATCCATTTCATCTTTGGCTATGCACACTGTGTGTGGCTTAATGTCCGGGGAGATTGTGATTAGTTGTTCGCTACTAAGAAGGCCGCAAGATTGTGCAACCAGCTTAACAGTGCCCATCTTCAGCGAGGACTGAACAAGAACAGCTGCCCACCCGTTAAAGGCTGTCCGCTGGCTACCTTGTTCAGGTTCGATGGATGCGTTGTCTCCGTTACCAACACCGATTATGCGGGCATCACAACCACAATCATCAACTTGTGGCCCGGACCTTTTTACTACGTATCACAAGCATCATGATTTACAGACCAAGGGAGCTGAGGAACAGCTGGCCGAGATACCTCAAACCGGCCAGCCTGGCTACCATGGACCTACAAGTGCCCTTTATGACGAAACTAGCGTATTTACTGAACAACTCGGCAGTCCATCTCCCTCGGAGCCCTCGGTGGAACCACACAGAGGATCTCCTCGTCGCTGAGGCTGCAAAACAACGTATGTTGCACCCGAAACATATATGCATTATACCGGTCTCTTAGGCTGCCCCACATGGTCTTGGGCTTACTAGGGCCATACCAGGGTATATGGATATGGTGAACATGCGACATGGAAAACTAGACTTTGACGGCGTTGATCCCGAACTGGGCATGCATTTGCTGTCGCTATATTGGACACGGCATCTTCATGCGGGGCTTATTGTTTTTAGGCCAGAATTCATGCGCGACATGGCTTCAAATGGTCCCTACTTTTCAAAGCTACTTTTAAATGCAATGTTATATACAGTCTCCAAACACAGCCCACGACCTGAGATCCAGTGCAACGATGAACGGGATACACGTGGCTGGTCATTTCGCCAGCGCTTCACCGAGTTATTACGAAATGAGTTTGGCAAAAGCAGCATCCCAACAATACAGGCGATGTTGATTATGGCCAGTTCGTTGCTCACACGTGGCGATGAAAGAAGTACTTCTTGGCTATACGCAAGAAACGCATTCAATATGGTCATCGATCTTGGTCTACATGTCGAAGGTAGAACCTGTCTGTCCACTGAGGACCGGGAGATTGGGCGGCGGCTCTTCTGGGCATCTTTCTGTGTGTGGTGAACCAGAATTATCCTTGGTTGAGCTTGACCATTATCGCTAATGATATATAGTCATTGATAAACTTCAATGTCTGTACCAGGGGAGACAGCCATGCATACGATTTGCACATACTAATGTTCCACTACAATTTTCGGATGACTCTGAGGATTACGAGGCATATGACTTTGTGTCTTTTTCGCAGGTTGCTGTTAACAAAGTGATTCCCTCGAGATCTATACAACTTTTACGAAAGCTTTGTGACCTAAGCACTATCATGTAGCGTATATACAGCAGCGTCTATGCCGTTAAAAGACGACGGTCCGAGCCTCTGAAGAAGATATCTGACGATTCCCCTAAACTCCAGACTGATTTGAGGACCTGGCGAGCCAATCTGCCAAAAGAGATAGATTTTGATGCCTCTGATTCCTCTAATCACGCTGTTCAGACTCTGTTGCCATATATCAATGCTGTAAGGCTCGAGTGATTAATCAGCCTTTGCGCTAATCACGCATTGCATGGCCCTTTGAAACGCGCTGGTCATCCTTCTCCACCGGCGTCTGGTCTCAGATACGCGTTTGCACTCTACCGACCCTGAGCGCGCTCATCAGGCTCTCAGTCTGTGCAGCAGTGCCGCCTGTGAAATTACTGCTCTTTTACAAATGTATTCCAAGTCATATGATGTCCGCAGTGCCCCCTTCACTCTATCATATACAACGTACATCGCTGCAACGATCCATGTGCATGTCCTGGCTAAATACTGCAATGACGCGCCGGAATCCAGCTCGGGAACTGCACAGGCGCTGCAGGTTTGCCTTTGGTCGCTCGATTGTCAAGCGCTAGTATATTCAGCGGCAGAAAAAGCGAAGCGTATAATTGAGGGGCTTATTGACCGTATGAACATCAGGCCATATCTTTATAAAGGTCCACCTACGAACAACACTGCGTTTTCTGGACTACAAACAGACGCGCCCACTCACGTTGGTAAGGCTCCCTTTCAGATAATTGATGTGGAAATGTTTTCTTTCCTTCTATCTTCTCCTTGCTCCTAGGCTAACGTCATGTTGCAGTGTCCGAGCAAGTAAGACGGCCAGAGCCTTACGTTTTCGACTTTGATTATCAAAGTACAACGCAAAACCTCCCATTTGAAATCTTCCAGACCCAAGACTGGATGGATTTTGACGACATCCTTTATTTCTAATGGCTTGATCGTGGTCGATGGTCTAGCTAGCGGAGTCATGGAGTATAAGCATTTTATTTGTGTAATACGTTTCTATGTATCATGTGACTCGCATATCACTCAATATCACAGACCAGTCAGCAGTTTCACAATACAAATCCGTAGATCCGGGTCCGCCTGGCGACATAGGAACTGCAGTTGGTATTCCTGCTCTTCCTCGGGACATACCCATGGGTAAACACTTTGGGATTGCCAAGATGCCTCAAAATACATCACTCGTCCTCACCCTAGTGAAGCCATGCCACGGAAGATTATTACTTATTATCATTGGCAACATCAGCTTGTCGTGGGATTAACACGCCGGGACTGCAGCTAGTCACTATAAAATATATGATGCGTAAAGTAGACAGATGACTTGGTAGCTGGATATCCAGCGTTGATTGGAGTTTTAGGCTCGTGCGAAGGGAAAAAAGAAAAGAAAAGAAAAGAAATGCAAAGAAAAGAGGGCTAGATTGGAATCTTCATCTATAGGATCCTAAGACTCTACCTTCGCCTCTGGTAGGGCCGAGTTCAAACAAGACTGCATAATCCTTAATCACTGTAACATGTGTCCAAGGTCCTTATTGGGCTATCGTTGAATAAGAGATCCATCGGTGAGTACTATATCTAGGATTTTATGTCAAGCGGTCGGAGTTTCTTGCAACCCTCCGACTCTCGGCCGGCTTGAAGGAGCTCGAGCGTGCGCTAAGGGGTAGACTTTGGAGGCCGCAGAAGCCGAGTCTAGTCCTGTCGGCCGATAGACGAAAGATAATATCAGTAGCGCATGAATGCCGCCGTTGACTGGATTTCTTCTTCATGTGCTGCGCAATCATGCCTATCATGAGAGGGGCCTTTCGTCCAAGTTGGACACGCTCATTTATCTGGACATCACAGCAGCGGAGATGCTTTCGTCGTCTACCTCCCCAGCAGCGTTTCAATTGTGCTGCGCGCACAGAACGAACCCCAGTCACCCAAGACCAGACAAGGCCCTATCAATACCCTATTATCAAGGCAGGTCATTTAACGATGATTCTTTGTGCAGCGACTGTCTTTATCTCAGCCGGGGCATACTACTTGGGTTCGCTCCAGCTTTCCCCCTCGTCTTCATCCCGCTCTTCTGTGGTCTCATCGACAACACACCTCTCTGATGTGAAGCCTCTGAAGCACGTCACCACCCCATCGAATCTCCACGCCGCTCGCTTGGAATTCATTAAAATTCTAGGCGAAGAACACGTCTCGACCCTACCAGCAGATCTAGAAGCACATGCTGGTTCCGACTGGTCATCGTACAGACGCAGAGATGATGAAAAGCCATGCATCGTCCTCTACCCATCCACAACAGACGAGGTCTCGCGGATCATGAAAGTATGCCACCGTCGAGTCATCCCAGTTACCCCATACTCCGGCGGCACGAGCCTCGAGGGCCATTTTGCGCCTACCTACGGAGGGGTATGCATTGATTTTTGCCGCATGGACCAGATCCTGCAGCTCCACACAGACGACCTAGATGTCGTGGTTCAGCCTGCATTAGGCTGGGAAACACTGAATGAAGAACTAGGCAAGCATGCGCTCTTCTTTCCCCCGGACCCTGGGCCGGGTGCTATGATTGGTGGCATGGTGGGCACAGGATGCTCGGGCACAAATGCGTACCGATATGGCACGATGCGTGAGTGGGTCCTTGCACTGACAGTTGTGCTTGCCGATGGGACTGTAATTCAGACTCGACAACGCCCGCGTAAGTCAAGCGCTGGATATGACCTGAACAAGCTCTTCATTGGAAGCGAGGGGACGCTCGGCCTGATCACAGAGGCCACCTTGAAACTGGCTGTGCGACCGCGCACGCAGAATGTGGCTGTGGCAACATTTGAGAGCATTCACGCCGCTGCGCACTGTGCTGCCCAGGTTGTCAAGGCGGGTATACCTGTCGCTGGTATTGAAATACTGGATGAGATGCAGATGAAGTTTATCAACAAAAGCGGGTCTACCTCTCGACAATGGAAGGAGGCTCCAACTCTGTTCTTCAAATTTGGCGGGGCGACCACCGCGGCTGTTGCGCAGGACATTAAGCTCGTGCAGGAAATCGCCAGTAGTAGTATTAAGCTCGCTTCCCCGGTCGACTCGTTCATGTTTGCCAAAGATGAGCAGGAAATGGCGGAGCTTTGGAGTGCTAGGAAGCATGCTCTTTGGAGCGTGATGGCCATGCGGAGAGGCCCGGACGACCATCTCTGGACAACTGACGTGGCGGTGCCAATGAGCAAGCTCCCTGATATCATTGAGGCTACCAAGGCTGACATTGCTAACAATGGTCTCTTGGCTGGAATTTGTGGCCATGTTGGCGATGGCAATTTCCACGGTGAGTCTTGCACTACCTACATGCCAAACTGGTGATCCTTTCATCGCTGTTGTTCGCGTGGCTTCGTTTTAAGGGAAGCTTACTGACTATTCAACCGGGAAACTTAGCAATGATACTATTTAACGACGCTGAGAAAGAGGCTGCAGAAGCGGTTGTTCACCGCATGGTGAAGCGCGCAATTGATATGGAGGGCACCGTAACCGGCGAGCACGGGGTTGGGTTAGTCAAGAGAGACTATCTTGACCCTGAGCTGGGCGTGTCCACCGTGGATGCGATGCGTCGGGTGAGTTATGTCTTCCTCCTTTCATCCTGTTAGGAATCCAGGTACTAAACTTACATGTGCAACTAGTTGAAGCTGGCTTTTGATCCTCAGTGCCTGCTCAACTGCGACAAGGTTGTTCGCGTACGGAAACCAACAGTAGGCGAGACGAACAAACGGTGAATGTACTGTGGATACAGGAGGTTCCGGAGTAGTCAGAGGCTTTTAGGGCCCAGTCCTTCGCTCCTTCATACAGTATTGAATCATAGTCGGCTATATTGTCATTTCTAAGGCGTTGGAGGCGAGGACTATTCGCCACTACTCTCCTGCGACAGTAACTAGTAGTGCGCAGGAGTATACAGTAAGATCACGGCTATTTCGCGAGCTGGGTAGCGCAAGGCATCGTGCCTGCAGTTTCCATCTCGGCCCGGAGGTGAGTTCGCTTTTAGTCTCGGAATGTAAGGCCCCGGGAGAAAGAAGGCCTCGGCATTGCAATGATCCCAGATGCTGCATTTCGGGATGCATTTCCAATACTCGCACCCTTGTAGACCAATGCTGGTTACTCGAGTCATATAAGTTTCCTGTCGGACATGGTGCACTGATCCCACTAATAGTGTGGACTTCACCAAAACGTGTATCTGTATCTTAAGACAAGTCTGGTAGGTGAGTAGTTGTCTGCCCAGTATGATCGTTTGAGCTGCTCAATGTTTCTCTGCGGAACCTGCATGCCGCCCCCAATTTCCTTTTGTAGATTGTGCCGAAGTTTTTTTGATTTCGGGCAGTCCACAAGAACATGTACCACGGTCTCTGGAGCACCGTATTCACACTTGCCGTCCTCTCCGAAGCCGTGTACTTTCCAAACTCGGGGGTCAAAGCAGAGGAAGCCCATTGATGCTGACAACGGCCTCTTGGGAACATCAGGAGATATGCAGTAACTGGCCAACGCAAGACGCCCAGCTGAGAATCGCCCACTGCATGAGAATATGCCTGTACTGTGGCAAAGATTTTGCAGTGGCAGCTGAATTGCGCAGGCACCTTAAGAGAAGAAGGGAGTACCGTACTCACTTACGGATCTGACGGTACTACCCGGTCGCTTGTATGTACTGCGCGGAGATAGCTTGGACTTGCCAGCGAACTGATCCAAGGAATCTCTCCTCTTCAACCGTGGACACGCGACGGCCGGGCATAACCACGTGACGTCAAGTACGATTAACGATGATTGGGATATTCTTGTTTCCTTTTCGCCCCATCGTGGACGGCGAATTTGATATCTGCCGACTATGCTGGGAGGGCGAAGCGATGGGATTGTTATTGTCGTCGCCGTGATGCTCGCCGTGTCTTTGCTAACTGTTTGTCTTCGGTGTTTCGTGCGTCTACAGGTTGTCAAGGCCTTTGGGTGGGACGATGGCCTCATGGTTATCGCAATGGCAAGTTCGAATTTGGATGTATGAAAGCGGCTCGCTGACTATGCCCAGGTCTTCAACATCGCCTTCGCCATCTGCGGCATTTTGGGCGCCATTTCCGGTATCGGCAAGGAAATGACATACTTTGAGCACCGTCCAGCAGACTTTCGCCGTGCCATGTTTGTGAGTGATTATGCACTCCTATGCGAGCCCTGCCCTGCCAGCCCTGACACGAGAATCCATAGTGCTGGTGGCTGGGTCAAATATTCTACACCCTGTCAACCACGACCATGAGGCAATCCATTACCACCCAGCTCTTTCGCTTCACCTTCGAGCGTGTGCATGCCATCATTCTTTACGTTGTTTCGATACTTTCATTTGCAGTGGGAATGGTCTTCTTGTTCTTCACAGTCTTCCAATGCAGCCCTGTCGAGTACTACTGGGAGCGCCTGACTATGCAAGGCCACTGTTTGAACACAAACCTTCTGACAGGCATCACGTACTTTTACAGCGCTGTAGCCGCTGCATGCGACCTCACAATCGGCCTCTTACCCGCCTTCTTGATACGTCCTCTGAGAGCCAGCCACAGGACAAAGATTGGCGTTGCCGTGATTCTCGGAATTGGCTGCGTGTGCGTTTCCACTACCGGGATTTTGTCGAGTAGGAATAACTTTGTGTCTAGTGCGAGCGCCGCCGTAATCGTCCGTATTCCCTTCTTGGACTCTATAAAAAGCGATGAGTTTTTGCGTACGCAGCCCCGCAACCTCATACGCCACTCCCCTCTAACCATCATGGCAGATGCAACGAACCAGGTGGCTATATGGTCCAATATCGAAGCAGGTCTGGGTATCACAGCTGGGAGTCTGGCGCCATTACGGCCACTTTCGCGCAAAGTACGGACTGCAGCCGTGTCTCTTAAAAACCAGCTAGTCGTGTTCAAGACTATGAGCTTCCTGGCACTACCCAAAAAGCGACAGGAAGCCGAGCTGGATTTTATATCAGGGCCAGACAACCAAGCATTTAATACCCCCGGTGTCAGTACCAGCACTGGGGCCCGTGCGAACCCCTAGGACATTCACAGCCATTAGGTGTTCAGGTTTTGATATATTTGCAATGCCGCACATGTAAATAGAAAGGGCGGTCTGTGAATATAATGCTGTGACAGGTGAGGAATGCGTTTAGCAGTTTACTTTCTATAAGTAAATTAGTAAGAATGTTATATTTAAGATTACTACTTCTTAATACTAGCTTTATAACGTAATTCCCGGTCGGTTCGTGCATCCCGGTCGGTTCGTGCAACTCCAAAAAATCAAACGCGTCAACCACCCACCAACTTCAACTACCCACCATGCCACGAAAAGCGCGTAAAACGAAGCAAGAATTGATTNNNNAAGAGGGCAGACTTCAATGCGCCTTAAATGATTTAAAAAACCAAAAAATTTCAAATCCT